>NC_081413.1:517193588-517493588 GCF_030272615.1 Cryptomeria japonica
AACCTCAAACAAGATACAAAAAGAGACTCACTTAAATAAAGACCACTTCTTTAAAGCAAGATAATTGATCTCATAAAATAGTAGATAGAATTGTATACAAAAAGCATCTGTTAAAATGCAAATAACAATTCACTAAATGTACTCATTTGTCTACCCTATACTCCTTCAAATCTCTGCACTTGCTCGCTTCACTTTTCCGATCATTCATCTCTCTCTATAACCATCTCCTATACACATACATATATCCATGCACACATTCTACACATCTAACGTAAGCCCGCTCGATACATACCAATCGGATCCAAAAACAAACACCAAATACTCGAAACCAAACTTTAATAACACACTAAGAATCAATTGCTTCTTGACCGGTTCTATGTTGTGGAAGGCTCAATTGGATTAAAAATGAACGCCCACAAAAATGTGTATGAATATTTTCAAGTTTTTTGCTTAGATAATAACTTGTTAATATACTGATTTAAATTTAGCAAAGAAAAGCATAATTGAAGGAAAACTGCATGTTGTTGATGATCTTCTAAACCAGATCTTAAATTCTATATAATAGGTATACTAGTCTTTCTCTTAAATTAGGAAAACACATTTTTAATTACATTAAGTTATATAATCCATTGAATTCTCGTATTTGACAACATTTCATTTATCTGTCATCATAGTTAACAAAATTACAGATCTCATTTTTTTCACTTTAATGAACAAAAGCGCCATATCAACATTTTGACAATAACTTCTCAGCAACACAGCATTCTCAGAAATGTCTTAGAAAATATATATCGTAAATTAGACCGAAATGTTGTATCAGATGCAAGTAGACAAAACACGTGAAGGTAAAATTATCTTTGAAGTACAAAAATGTTCGGATAAAAAAGCTTTATTCCCTTTACTGAAGTGGTTGGATCAATGTGTTAGTATTATGCACTTTTAGATTTTCTAATACACGCATTTACTTATAGAGCAACCCTTAATTTTGTATAAAAATAATTGATGAGCCCAACAATTAATTTTTTCTTACATATAATTAAGGAGGGCGTACCTACGTCTTAATTATGTGAGGTCCTCGTAAATTGCAAAAAAAATTGAAATCTTGAATAATAAAATTAAGAGTTTAATCTAAAATTTAAAAACCAGAGTTCCATTTAAAAAATTAAAAGCAAAACAAACATGTCACTTTGATTTAAACTTGATGATAATA
The DNA here is from genome assembly GCF_030272615.1 of Cryptomeria japonica. Classification (NCBI taxonomy): domain Eukaryota; kingdom Viridiplantae; phylum Streptophyta; class Pinopsida; order Cupressales; family Cupressaceae; genus Cryptomeria; species Cryptomeria japonica. Next base: position 517,194,799 of record NC_081413.1, read on the forward strand.
ATAACCTTATCAAGAAATCAAATTAACCATAAGGTTAAAGAACAATTCACCTTAATGGGAGACTACTAAGGCTTTTAATAAAGCATCAGTTCTAAAGATAATGAAGCAAGTATTGTGGGAGCGAACATCAGTTCTTATTCCTCTAAGACAATCTTAAAATAAAAGAAACAGCAAACAGCAAAACAAAACCAACCCATCTTGCACCCCAGAACAGATCCACATACATGTTACAAGGTATATTACAAAAGAGGAATTTAACTACAGTATTAAAAATGAGCACTTAAAAATCAACTTTTGTATTCAAAGAAATAGAAAGGCAGGCTGTACTCGGCACTTTAATAGGTCTTGAAAGGCAAGAACATCTGCCATTTAGGTGCTCACAAGAAGAAAGGTTTTCAAAATGAATCCTCAATTTTGCAAATAATAACGCTGACCTTAATCAACAATTCTACCCGTCTAGCATGCTATGAGCACCTACTGGCTAATACCTTTTTAAGTGTCCATAAGAAGAATTATCTCTAGTATACTCAATTTTGATTTGACCAATGCATTTTCAGAACTATCTTTGACAGCCGTGTCAATAAATAGCACCAAACACAGACAGATCTTGCCTTCAAGCCTTTTGTTTGAGAATGGCTTCGTAAATCTTCATGCCTCCTCATCTTCAGGTAATGCATACAATCAATAATGTCACAGTTAACACAAGCAACAGAAAAGAATGAATTACTTTGTGCATATCTCCTGTTAAAATATGAAATGCAATGAGACTAGCTAACAATTTCTAGACCACTGCAATGGGCAAAGAATAGAGAATGCACAGATTAGATTTATTTTACAGAAGTTGCATTTAGGTGTTAAGAACTTGAAAGAGGATATGTTCACACACAAATTTGCCTTGGAAATTCTTTACATTAAAAGAACTGAAATTGCATCCTTTGAATAAGTAAACATAAAATGCACACGAGCAGGAAATATATACTCAAATCCTAAACAGGTGATCCAGAAAGATATTACTTAAAAGAAGGGCACACTTTCCCCATTAGAAATGTGCATTAACAAAGAATATGGCCTATAGCTTCTACAATTCAGGTGTTCGTAATTATACAGTTCAATTCAGAAAAAGCATAAATGCAAATAGAATGATTTACCAGATCTAAACTAAACTGTGATGTATGCAGCAATGCATCTACAAGAGCGACTGACCGTCATGATTCTCCATGGATACCATGAAATTTCATGCTGTCTTACACAACCCTTTTTAATCTACATCAATCCTTGCAATCTAAGGCAACATATGGCATAAATTACAAAATTTGTTAGCATGTACAAACACCACCTTTCTTACCAATTCAAGTACAGTGAATCAAGTTACAACAGCAACTAAAGCCAATTAGTGTGCTCATGAGGCAACATAACTTTTCTATATGCAAGCTACTCAGCCTCCACAACTTGACCTGTCAGATCATCAGACTCATCTTTTTCAGCATTCCCCTCTGCACCTGTGCTCTGATCCTCGTCATCATCACCGTCATCACCTTCATTTGCAAGCTTACTCAATTCTTCCTGAATCAGAACTTTGACATGACCTTTCCTTTCTGTAAAATCCATATCAAATTGACCAGCTGCAAACATTTGGAAACGGTTGAACTTTCAAAACCTTCCCAATCTCTCAGAGCAAATTTAACAAAATCATACAAATAGAATGTTAAAGAATGCAAAAGAATAGCACATAAAGTATAGCACCCAAATCTAAAAAGATTAACATACCTAATCGCTTAACTATGTCAGTAAACGTTGCCTGCAGGACAAAAGAAAGTTTATTTGTAACAAGCACAATAAGCTCAATGCAAGAAGGTGACAAGCACACCCTAAAAGACAATTTGAAATTGTACTCACTGTGTTAAAATCTACTCCTTTTAGAATCTCAGAAATTGCCGAACGGAGTTCTACATCAGAGGGATCTGATGTGTCTGGCTTTCCCTTTGCCTTAGTTTTGCCATCTACATTAACACAGAATGGTTTGAATGTTTCCTCCCATGCAATGCCAAAGGCTTATGTACATACAAATAAAGAGATGATACTTCCACAGTCCATCACATGAACTGTAAAGCTTCCAGCAACAACCATGCATAGTTTATTTGCAAAAAAGCTATACATGGTTATAAACGCAATTTGCCAAAACAATAAAATCTAGAAAAAACATGAATCTGTTACAATTACCTTTCTCTTTCATGTTGGATTTATTCGCTGAAGCATTTGCTTGTTTCCTACCCTGTTTCTTACCCTCTGAAACAGGTTTATTCACTTCAACTTTTTCTTTTTTGGTTTTTCTTGAGAACACCTTAGATGTAGGGGAGTTTTTAGGATTAGAAACTGCACTACCAGAAGAGGCTTTAGAATTACTGCCTTTTTTAGGACTCCTCAAGCCCTTCTTTGGAGAGGACTCCAAGCCCTTTGATTCCAAGTTTTTTTTATTATTACGCTTCCTTTTGTTTGACTGTTTCTTCGTTGAGCTTTTTGAACCTTTTTTAGCTACTCCATAATCTTCATCATCCTCCTCTTCCTCTTCTGCTTCTTTCTCACTTCCAGGAGTGTCTTCTTCCTCTCCTATATCACTTTCTTTCTCTCCATTTTCCTCTTCTACATCTTCATCACCTTCACTCTCTTCTGTTCGGTCAATCTCTTCTTTGGATCCAACACTCTTCTTTTGTCTCTGTAAAGCAAGAGGAGGACATGTTAATGCTTCTAAACATTTACATTTGGTCCAGTTGAATTATTGAAATTGATAATCAAATATTTTTAGCAAATTTATGCATTAAAAAATACCCAAAACAACAAGACATATATCATGGCAAAAAAGAAATATTCAACATTACAAAATGTTACGCGTACTGTTTTAAATCAAACAGGATGAACTCCAATGAATATAACAATTGTATACCATAGCACACATCAAAAAACAAGTCTATATGTAATACTTCAACTGAACAAGCTCACAGGCATATATACAGATTACAAAAGTGTCCATTTGCAAAATGATTATATAAGTAATTGTTTGATAAATTTCGGATTAATAAACAGACTTTCGTGATCACAACTAAATGTCTTTACAAATGATCAAAATATTGCATAGTTCCAGAGAGTTTCCTGATGGGGGTACAGGTTTCCGGGACTGATAGACGAAGAGCCTAAGTTTGGTGACGGCAGTGGGGGTGTCATGAACACATATAGTACTTGAAAACTAGTTATAAAAAGGTGTATACAGAATAGCCATAACAATTATAAATAAAACTTGGCATACTATGTAAAGTTTAAACTAAAAAACATCAAAACATGACAATGATTGCATTCAAATTTGAACATTAATAATTGTGCAGAGTTTTGGACTTCGGGAGCAACCCAAGAACAAGTACAAGGATTGCAAATGAAACTAGCAAACATAAAAAACATGGCAATGATTGCATTAACAATACCAATGGTGAGGGCAGATTTGGGGTCAAGGGTCAATGCTGCTTCTGGGAATTTGAGGCAGATCCCCTAACAAGGTCAAGAGTCAACTCCCTTTGTGAGGGTCTGGGGGAAGAGAGGTTCTGACCTTCGTTACAAATATCATTTTCACAATTTCATCACCATTTTTTGGTTCTTAGTTTGAGTTTATAATTGGGGGCCATAAGTGACTCGTAGGAGCCCCCAGGCACATCCAGCCATCCCCAATTTCTCAGTGGCATCCCAACGGTGGTGTGTCATTTCCCCAAAGTCCCCACATCCTGGAAATGCAGGCAATTTTGAGGGGAGTTGGGGGCATGTGCCCATGGAACCATTAAATATTGAGTGGAAACATCAACAAAAAATTAAATGGAAAGCATCAATTAACATTTAACTAACTACCGGAAAGAATTCCATAAGACCATCACATCAATTTCTGCTCCTAGCAAGGAACACACTATCACTTCAAACATCACAGCACCCTGTCCTGGAGACTAGATACCTTACTTCAAACTAACAGGAAATGGTTTTTTAATTTGAAAAATAAATAGGTAGTCAGAAGTGCAAACAGTAATATAATAATATTTGGCACTCAATTCGTTGGGCAATCATACTCAATCAGAACCATCAAAAAGGGCATCAAACTAAATCAGGAGAAAGCCGATGAAAACAGTTATAACATTTGGCACTCTTGCATTGGACAATCATACTCGATCAGAACCATCAAAAAGGGCATCAAACTGAATCAGGAGAAAGCCCATGTTTTTAAAATAGTGGTTAGGAAACTTGTTACTTAAACCCTGATTAGGAAACTTGTTAGTTAAATAGTGGTTAGGAAACTTGTTACTTAAACCCTGGTTAGGAGTATGCCTGTGTTAAAACTCTACTGTAAGAATTACCCACAGCCACAAGTGGTCCAAACTCTGAAAAGGACAACATCCAAATGATATATGTGCAGATACGATAATGAATAAAAGAGCTTGAAAAACAGTGATCATGAATAGTGAGACGAGGAAGCCTTCCACCAATGCACCAGGAAAATTATAAATCAGAATATGAGAATTTTAAATGCCTCTGGTAAGTGCTCTCTAAAACAGTTAATTGCACAGCAAATGCCACATATAGACATGCCCCAAGAAACCAAAAGTAAGTATGAAATATTTTGTACACATCTCAACCAATATTTAGAAGAAGAGCAAGGCAACAGGCATGTGAACTGCAGAACCAACCATGCTTCTAAGGAAATGCGCCGAATCTGTACAGTTTATTAGCATATCATTAAAAAACTTGAAAGGAGATGTGCATTGCATAGTCCATAATGCTACTAAATCAGATTTAAGTAAAAGGGCATCGGTATATGGGTATGGTCTGCTGGTACATGCTAGAAAATTAGGATTTGGCCATTTTATTTCATTGACATTGTTTACTGTATCACTATTTTTTTTTTTTTGATCGGTAATCACTTTTGACTGGAGCTACGAACCAGTTAGGGTCACATTTTTGGGGGGACCCCATCCCCGTGGTTACAATTCAGATCTGAGGTATTAACACCTCCATGATTTGTTGCTATTTTTGTTATGTACCTGTTCCTATGGACAATCGAGCACCACCTTATCACTCCATAACTCCTTATCACTCCAAGACTCCTTATCACTCCACTGCTCGTATTGCCTAAATCTCCTTATCACTCCATAACCAGACATCGTCAGCTAACATTAGTACTGCAATGCTTGGTATCCATTGAAGAGGTCTTAACACCTCGCGCTTTGACCAACACCTACCAACCGCAGCATCTGACGAACAAGGAACAAGGTACAGTTACCAACGCAGGGGTGCAGACGAAACCGTACACCGTGGCATGTGGGGGGCATCGAAACTGCTGAGCATCAACACCTCTTAATCTACCTGCACAAGACTCAAACTTGCGACGCCGTATCAACACGGCCTTGCAGCTTGCTGCTGCACTGCAGGGTGATCCCCACTGTATCACTATTTTTAATTAGTTAGTCATTTTCTTTTATTTTACAACTATTTAAGAACTATTTTATTCTATTTACATTGTTTAATGAAGAGCTATGTTTATTTGATATTTTTTGTCAAAAAGTTATTTTATTTTATTTTAAAACTATTTAAAATTTACTTTATTATTATTTTTATTTTATTTACCGAAACGTTTAGTTACTTTATTGCATTTTATTTCCTTACGAGCTATTTTAGAGTTTTTTTTTAATGTATGCCAGCTGTGTTTTAGGTTTTATGAACATAGTAACAACATGAGGTTCCTTGATGCAACTGTAGAATGCTTATCATCATTAATGAACAAGGACAAGCAATTAAAATTTCTACAAGTACAACGATTGTCTCTCATTTGCAGTTAGTTGATGCCCTTTGTAACTGAAGCAAAAAGCTATCCTAAACAAATATGAGATTGCTGGAAGACATCTGTGCTACAAAATCAAGAATATAATTCATCAGTATGCACCCCTGAATACATGAAAAATGAAAAGAAATCTAGGATGTGAAATTGGACAGCTTCCAAGTTAATCTTGTCAATGCAATTTATACATTGGATATGCCCAGGTGAAGAACAGAGATTGAACATTGATTTTCATCTGGCACGGAAAGGGATAGGACTCACCACCTTACAAGCAAATCTCAGCTTATAGAATCACCATCCAAGGCTTCAAGAAAAATTTTAGAAGCAACTGCATGGGGATGAATTTGTCACCAAATATTTGATGCTGGATAGTGTCTAAAGATATATTAGATTGACAACCAAGTTTCTTGGACTTAAACTATTGTTGGGCATTGGCTGCTGACAAAATTTAAAACAAGTTATTTTCATGGAAAGAGAGAGGGCTCACTGTTCCAGAACATGCCCAACTCGTTTAAGCCTCCTTACAAGCAATCACCACTCATATGAACACCATGCAAGGCTTCAAGAAATACATTAGAACTAGTTGCATGGGAAATAATTTAAAGACAGAAATCTAGAGGTCGAATGAGTCTAAGAGATGTCAATTTGATGAATACATCCCTTCAAGCTAAACTATTTTAGGGGCTATATAAACGGAAGGACAGTGTGCAGCAAAAACATCCCATGCAGATAACTTGGCTGTAGGCAAAACCGTCAGATCTTCACACAAATACTCTCAAAAGGGTTTGTTCAATAATCTCTGAACTCGTCTCTCTCCTCCCTGCTCCTTGAGAATTATACTCAAAAGGGTTTGTTTGAGATTCTCTCTAGAATTCTTTATAGTTAGTTCATTTAATGCAGCCTTGCATACTCACAAATACAATGATGGTAAAGCTTTTAAATTTTTGAAATAAAGAACCAGATGTTTGGTGTGTGTTTTCTCACAATAAAGAGGAGATCGACACGGCAGAGGAAAAGCAACGGGAAAAGAAAGGGGTGTAGGAATTTTGTGTAATTAACTTTTTTAGGAGGAAAATCTACACAGCACCTTATTAATCTTAATCTAATGGCTATCAGCATGGGCTATACAACCAAAGAAATATCAAAGCCAACATCAACAGCACCAGTAGTACAATGGACACAATAAGTCTTACAAGCCATACAATAAAAATGCAGAGTACTTGTTTCTGCCACAGATCACCCAGTTCACAGCCCAAATGACCTAGATACCCTTCAAATTCAACTCAACCATACCCAGCACATACCTCAGGTGGACACTCAAGGATCCCAGGCCAGAACCAGTTTAAGCCAGGGGCCCCAGCAGAAGCAAGACAGACAAACTTAGCTGCATAGAATACAAGAATACATTATACATTTGTACAATCAACTACTGCACAATATGTAATCATATGGAATGCAAGACTCTACCTATAACATAAGGTATTAATCTTTTGATTGACAAACAAACAACAAGTGATAGGTATCTGAACAATCAGTCTCCTCCAGCTTAGTACCACAAAAAAGAGGGATGTGTATCAGTAAAAATAGCCCACAGGTTTACCACTCCAGAATTAGCCCATGCAACCTTCAATTACACTACCTCAATTAAACTTATGCAAAATTATTAGAACTATACAAATTTAGGAGTGAGAACACCATGAACAGATTTAAGCACTACTCAAATGTTGTGTACATATAATCTGAAGCATCAGTGATTTGGCAAAGGATCCCATGTAAGGAGCATACATCCCTTTCCAAATAATGCTTTCACCATAAACAAATATTGGAATGAATGTCATTGAGAAGGGGCAGCAATCCTTTTTTACCAGTTCAGCCCACTGGGCCTTGAGGTTCAGGTCTGATCCAGCCTATATACAGATCCAAGAATGATTTGGCACAAGATCCGACCACGTTTCTAGACAGGCTCTGTAGGTTTGTCCTGTACAAACACAGCTAACCCATCCCAAATTTTGCCTCCTTCAACTTCTCTTATGCACACCAATCGCTTTTCTGTGATTTTTTCCATTTTTCTAATTTGGCATTTAATTCATCGTTCATCCTTACTGTTTTTACGTTTATTTACAGCTAACGAAAGGAGGATTGACACTATTTTATTCAATGAAACAAATAGGTGTCCAAACCAATCGGTTCGCTCTTTCCAGCATGCTTCAGCCTGTGCCAACTTAAAAGCTTTGGATCATGGTATGGTCATCTATCAAACCATACCGAAAAAGGGTTTTCCGAAACAGATATTGCAGTTAGAAATGCCTTGACAGACATGCATGAAAAATGTGAAAACATACACAACACACATCAACAATTTGACAAAATACCTCAAAAAATGTGGTATCATGAAATACAATGATGGCAGGATATACATATAAAAAGCTGATCTTGATGTAGCTTCAAGACTTTTTAACAAATGCAGCAGATACAGTGTAATGTCCCCATCTTGTGATTAACTGAATTTGTCCTAAATTAGTAATTCCACAATATAGTTTATCATTTTTCAATATATGATAGTAATTCCATCTAGTCATTCAATAAACTTAGGAATAAACAAATAAATACATGGATTAATAGCAAATATATTACATAAAATGATAAACATATATTTCTGCTCATAATCAATCATAATTTAGTTTGGTAGGAAAGCCTCCTCAGGGTGCCTGTAAACTGTTCAACACAACTAAGTCCAAGAGCGCACAGCATCCCACTATGACAATTCACCTCTTGGCCCACAAGAGGTAGGAACATCCCACTATGACAATTCCATCCCTTGGAGTGGCCTACTTAGCTTGGGAGAACCGGTAAACTGCAATTCCCTAACTTACTTCCTCCATTTATTCCTTCGATTACTAGGTAAGACACATTAATAATCTAAGAAAATATAATCGAAGTAATTTATTCATTATATCCATATAATAACATACATATTTATAATTTGTTTTTTTTATAAATATATAAATATAATCTTTTTGATATTATTTCAAGTATACATGTATGTATATCAGGCAAATATAAACCTTGATAACATCATTACCATATAAAATCTCTTATCCTTATTCTGATTTGAATATATATACATAAACAAATGAACTAAATTATATTACCAATTATTTATGTATTTGCTAATTACCTATTATAACTATAAGTTATTAATACTACCACTGACTAAAAAACATCAATTATTAGTATAATTAGTGGCTGGTAAAGGCAAACAGATCAGACGTGTCAAATCTGGTCTGCCACTGTATATGAAATTAAGTATGACTATCATACATATTGCAGTCTATATTAATATTACTATTAAATTCTGCATAAAAACATTATCAGGCTTAATATATTAAACATGTGTATTAAGAACATCCCCATGCATACTACCAAGAACAGGAATGTTACTGCCTGTTACTTAAAAACAGTTCTGATTTCATCTGATCGATGGTGATCAATCCTTACCAATAAAAATTGGTGACTGCCTTTCTCCTTTAGCATTCGATACCCTTTCCTTTGTCATTGTTTTCCCTTAAGTAGCACCCAATGGCCGTCTTAAAAGCCATGTCCGATGCCCATGGTGGAGTCTATTCTCAAAGTTTGTGCCCAGCCAGCAGTTCATATTTTAATTTAGTTAGTAGTTACTATTTATTATAATTGGCAATTTTCATTATCAGTAACAATTCTGATTTGATTTATTGTTAATTAAAAATTGTTTGTCCATTGTTTATCAATACATACAAGTAATATATATGTAATATAATTAAGGGAAATAAATAGATAATGATAGGCTCTGAAATATGATTATATATTGATTAGTTGTTTAAAAGATTCATACCTGTTATTAATTTGAATAAATCGATACATCAATATATTCAAATACAATTTATTGTTTACAATATAGGGGATATGACATACAGTAACACTCAAAAAACATGTTTTATTGCTTATTTAAAAATTATGAAAATGGCATGTGTCATTACAGTCTGGTTTTGAAAGCCTTCATTTGAGCTGCCCGGAACCCTGCAAGGAGCACTGTGTAATGTACTCTTTTCGAAACGGGATAGTAATAATAATAATAAATTAAAATATCAAAAACTAAAATAGTAAAATATAAAAATTAAATTGAAGTCTAGTTTTATCAAAATTCAAGGGGCATGCGGAGAATCATCACTATTGAAGAAAAAAGATATATATGAGACACCAAACAAGGAGAAGCACGACCATATGAAGAAGACATTTTTATTATTTGATTATTATTCCTTTGGAGAATGGAACTGCAGTTCATTTAACCAGAGGACAAACCCCTAATGGCAGAAAAAAATGACAGAAACCCACAATTTCTCAAGTGATTTCACACAGAAATCACCATTGTGCTACGCTGACTGATCTTCTAGTACAAATTACCAAAATTTCAAGTCTATAACATTTCCTGTTTATCAGCAAATCTGATTGCTATCTTCTAAAAGATACCTTTAATTGTACAAATTCAATCAAATTGCCAAAAATACAAATTACAAAAAGTATAATTTCCAGTCTATATACTATTGTATAAAAATTTAAAAAATAAACTTGAATTTTGGATATTATAAAATATTTCCTCTAGCATATTAAGAATTCAAATAGGACATCACTCACTGCCCCAAGAGACCTGCGGGGTGTTGCTTCTCAACCCAGCTGGAGGCACTGCCCCCAGACCCCCACCACACTCACTAGTACATTTTGTACTTGTCCTTTGCACCCAAATAAATTGAAATTTAAGTATTTTTGAAGTTTGCAAGTTCGTGAGAAATCTGAGGTAAGGCAAATATGGTATGAATGTCTATCAAAGCAAAATTTAGAGTGGATTTTTATTAGATATTAGAACATGCCAATGCCCTCATACATATCTATGCCAAGTGTGGAAGCATACACAAGACATGTGAATTGTTTGAAAAAATGCTTAAATTAACATGTGGTTTATTGGACTGCCATAGTTAAAAGATACACACAAAAGAATTTCTTGAAAAAGGCATTAGAAACATGTAGGCAAATGCAGACAGTTTTGTGAATTTCATGATTATTAATGGTAATAACAATTAATAATGTTAACTTATTAATTATTATTATACCATAATATCATATATTAACTTTATTGATATTGTATAAAGCTTATAATACTCTCGTGCATTAAGATGTGCCTCTAATATTTCCGACTGTAGGCTACAAATATGTATATATTTATGAATTTTTGCATGTTTTGTATGGACAAACCCAAGAACAACAAGAACAACTTGGCCGAACCTCTGAACCAGTACCAGGACCGGTAACTTAGGGTGACATAGATGGTAACAAAAGAAAGCCCTCTCCAAAGAAAAATGAATCACTTTTCTAAGCATCGAACAGTGTGTACTAAATAGCATGTTTCTTAGACTATTAGTTTCTTAAAATAAAATTGTCAGAAGCTTTTTCCAAAATAATAAGGTGCCAAATACCAAAACAACAAGTTGTCATATTTCAGGAAGACAAAATGCCTATAGTGCACACTTCTTCCCCTTTAGACCTAAACCACTAGTTTTATACCTCTATTAATGTCATTCCATTAAGGCTTCCAAAAATACTTCAGAGTCCCTCCCCTACTTCTTGAATTGTTAATGGAGTTTGCGCCAAGATTCGTTTTAATATTAGCAAAACAATGGCTTGCATTACTAGGTTCACTCAGAACCCAGCAAATACAAAGAACAGTAAAAGCCACTACAGACTTTGGGTCCAGGTATGGATTCACCCAGGGTTTTGTTGAAGCCTCAATTTATAGACTTGTTCAACCCAAAGTTCTGCCTGGGCTTGCAAATTTGCCCCAGGCATCTATAAAAAGATCCTGATCAGATTTATTTTTGAGGAAGAATAAGAGCAAACTCGACACTTGGGTAGGCCAAAATTCAAACAGGCACAAAATGGGCATTAAAGTAATGTCAATAGATATAATTCCACAGTTTTATCAAGATATGCATGAGTTTATATATATTAATCTTTAATCTTCTCAAAAGAAAAGCCATCTAATATAAAAAATAAATGTTACCCAGCTTTCTCTTGCATATAGGTGCAGTCTTACCATAATATGCATGACTTTAGACATATTGAAACTTAACCTTTGATCTTGTCAAAAGACAAGTCATTAACCTTTTCTTGGATAAAAGATAAAAGCTACTCTACTTCCATTTACCCCTACTCTCTACTTCCATTTACCCCTAAGCACATGCAATCCAATTAGAGTCCTTTAACGAGCCAACAACACAAAGGTTAACAATAACCCCTTAAGCATTTTGATAAGAAATTATATTTAATCCATACAAGAAAAAGTCATAAAACTGAGAATCAAGGTTACCTTGCGAGGACTTTTTCCTGATGATTTTCCAGCTTTTTTCCCAGGGGTTCCTTTGCTCCTTTTCTTTCTCTTTTTTGCCTTTAACTTCTGTAGAATAGAAGCAAGAAAATAACATAAGTATAGAAAACAACAGCAGCTAACAAAAATTGTCATAATTCAGTTATAATCTTAAGAGAGAAACCTCAATTTGCTCTTTGAGTAAAACATCTGTAGTAACATGGGGAGCCTCCAGAAACTCAATTAGTCTTACCACTACCTCTTCCTGCAAAGAAAAGTCAACCAGTCCCAGAATATAAGCCAACAAGTTTGGAAGCCATGCTTTAATTTAATTGCAGAGTCAGGCAAGGGTGGGGGGGATTAAATACAATAAAAATAATTTTAAAAAGTCCAACCTTCTTGCTTCCTGTTTTTATGACATGGATATCTAAGATATCACATATGGCCAATAAATTGTCTTTGTTCAACTTATCAAGTTTATCCTTCAACTTCAACTTTTGCTTTTCCTGCAATTCAATATAAATCCAATTAAATAATAGAGATGCATGCTTCTCCAGTCAACCAAACATTTTGAACTGCCACGTAAGTGTCAGAAAACACAAAAGCAAAAAGCATAGCTTGCTATGTCACCAAAGAATCACAATATTGAGATATGCACTTGGAGAACATTATTCAAATTTCAAACATTGATTTAAGCAACATAAAATACAATTAAGAGGCTACTCAAACATCAGCTTGCAACCATCCCAGTCTCCACTCATTTTTCAAAAACTATTATAGAGGTGCAACAAAACACAAATTAAAATAAAATATCTAATGAAAATAGACTTGCCTTTAGACAAAAGAATCAAAACAAGGTATATCCAGAGGTAGAATCTACTGTTATTTGATATTGATATGACAAATTGCACAAGATAGATTACCTCATCTTCAGCCCATAAAAAGCCAGAAAATTGCAGGATGTTATTTTTCAATTGAGACGCCTGCATATCACAAACAACCAACTAAAGGTATTAAGATATCAAGATTAATCACTAACATTTAATGGTAAATACAAATTTACATTTAATATGGCATGAACAGAGTTTAATTACAAACACATTCTATGCAAAGAAAACTAGAAAAATGGAACACTACAACAAAATCAATCGGATGGAACACTTTTTACATACATGCAAAGGGGAAACAGATAGGAATTCCCTCCCTCAAAACCCGAACAATCAAGAAGAAACATTTTACGAACTTTAAGTGTTAAGAAAGAGTGAAAATTAAACTATTCAGTTTTACTATATATTTACTAATCAAATATTCAACTCTTGAGTTTTTATATTCATATGCTATTTTTAAGTCTAAAATTGGTACTTAACAAAGTTACCAGGTCCTTCAAAAAATGCTCCCTTGCTGCACCAGAGCAAGACAGAATGAGGCCTTGGTTTGGCCGTGGTATGGCCCTCCCATTGTAGGCAATTTGTGAATATGTCAACCATGCCCTGGCCAGGCCAAGAATAACCCACAAATTTTATTTGAAGAACACCCAAACCTTAATAAAAAAGATGAATACAAGGAGGTGAACAGGATTGTATCTGAGTCCTTGATTAAGATCTCAATGACATCAAGGACTCAGAACTAAGTAAGATGATGCTGTCACTGGTGTTGGCTTTCCCTCTGGTGGGAATCAATGCCTGTGTTTAAATCTGTCAAACCAGCACAATAGATCCCCTTTTCTGTTACTGCAATTGGCTTTAACAATGAATTGCACGAACACCAGTCAATTTGGGGGATTGAATCTCTTAAATTTGCCACAGGGGCTATGCCATCCCTGAGAATTTACCAGTCTTTCGCAGTAGATGGGGAGACAACTACATGTGATGAGGAGGATGAAAGGCAATTAGGCTGACATGATCTCCATTGTGATTGTTGATAATACAATGATTTAACAAGTTTTATTTACAGGCCCTCAATTTTGGAGCAGCCATAACTGTTGAGATTTTGTTGTTTCTATATATCGATATTACCAGAGATTCAAATGCAACAGACTTCATGGAATAGTACTATGTGATGAGAATGAGGATTTATATATGTCAAGGTCAGTGAACAGATTGCATTAAATGGCACTCACAAGTTCCACAACAAATAACAAATCATTAACACATATATCCCAAACAAATCAAACAAACAAAAACAAATTAAATAATGATGTAACATGTCAGCACTCCCCCCTTATTTAAATCATTGTTTTAAAGTACTAATGAGAGAATCCTGAAAAGCATCGAACTTCACACATTCAAGAGGCATGGTGAAGATGTCAGCATGTTGCTCTTAAGCATAGCAGAAGTGGAACCAAATATCGATTTGTTTAACATGATCTTGTATGAAGTGGCAATCTCAGTGCATTCATGAAACACAAGAATACAAACAAGCTTGAAGTTAAGAACAGTTTGGTTGTCACAATGGAGGATTGTAAGTTGCTTTTGAGGTACTCACAATCCCTCTAGTAGACAATGTAGCCAAATTGCTTCACAAACTGCCGTACTTGCCACATAATATTTTGCTTCAATTGAGAAACAACTAGCAATGGCTTGCTTCTTATTTACCCAAGAAATAAAACCTAAACCTAAGAAGAAAACAAATCTATGTATGGATTTCCTTAAGAAAAGGTACACCGTCTTATTGGCAAAAGAAAAACACTATGTAGAACCTACCTAACACCAATCAAAATTTCTTGAGTTGAAACAAGACTGTCCATCATTCCTAATGGATGGAAATATTGCAAAAACCAGCATTTAATAAATGTCCCCTATAGGAGCAATCAAAAACACAATCCAAGTTATATAACAAACAAAGCTGAAAATTCCAAGGAAAAAAGTGCTTTGTTTGAGGAGAGAAACACAACTTTTTTGAGGCACCATGTAACATCCACTCCCTCAACTTGGCGACAAAGAAGATTTACACAAAGGTAGAGTATGTGAAAGAAATATACAGAGGGTAAAAAGCTTCCAATAGTCATCAAAAACCATCATGTCACAAGCAATCTTCAAGACCACCTCCAATTTAGAGTTGTTAAAAGTATGTTTATGAAACTTCAATACCTTTTTTAAATCACCTTATGTTTACAATAATATTTCAATTATGAATTCAAATTCAACTGATTTCTACTTTTTCATATTTGAATTTCTTATTTTTTAAACTACATTAGGCAGTTGTCATTTGATTGGCAATACACAAAATTGTGCTAAGGCAACTTGCATAGCTCAAGAAGCATTGGGCACTAAGATCAACCAAGAAACTCACTAAGCACCCAAAAGGTCAATTCATTGATCAAAAAAAACACTTGGTGGGGTAATGTAGAATTTACTGAGTCTATCATTGGTATGAATAAGTTTACTAATACAAATTGATAGTGCTAGGGAGAAACATATGTGTCAACTTGGATGCATCTATTGCATGGCTTGCTGCAAACACCACAGCTAGCAAAGGATTCTACACAAGATCCAACTTATGAGAGTGGCACCATGGTTGCTTGGTTCAAATGATCCAAATGATGATTTTGATGATCTCAATGAAGAGCAAGATCCAAATTATTGATTATTTCATTGCATTAATTATTTTGTATTGATTATAAAATAACATTGAATTAGTAAATTTATCAATTATCTTATCACTGTCAACTATGTTTTCAAATACATACCTTAATTTGCTTACAACTTAAGGGCATTTTTAATATATATATATGGTAGGCATTATCTAGCCATACCCAAGGAAAAAATTTAATCCAAAACTAAAGAATATACACAATCTTGTACTCAAACCAACAACAAGGGTATTTCTCTCCTTGGTACTTCGTATTCCACAAATTCAGTCATTTTTATATATCTAAATCATCATCACCTAAAAAAATGCAAAAAAAGGTTGCACTCTCAAAAACCCTATACCCCAATTTATGTGCCACAGACCCTAACCCTAATGATTTATAAGCCCCAACAACACTCTAAGCACTCACATAAAACTTATAATTATATAACTTCTAAGCCCCATTTCAAACAACTCCCAAGTTTCAGAAATAGTAATGACCTGGAATTCCACAAAAAAAGAGAAGTGAAACAACTATTAACTATAAAACCAACATTGACCGCTAAAATTTGTGTGGTTCTGAAGATTGCTAAGGGCACTACCCTTTGATCATACTAGAGTATCATATTCTAAGATGAAAATGTTAAATGTAAACCCACGGCCACAATCCCACTTAATATGTGGGAAGATAATGAGCAGAAAACTAATGCAAACGTCTACTTTGGATGATGCCAACCAGCATGGTTTATAACATCATGTTTCATGGAGGCATGTTAGTATGGATTGGTTCTCTGCGATGTGTCCCCCCATGAAAATGTAAATAAGTCAAAGATGCATGTATTAAAAACTTTGGTAACATCCACAACTTGTCAAAGGACATAAAGTGTTAAGTTACCATCATACCACCCATCTAATCCCTCGTGGCAAACAAATACCAAGACTGAAAATTTATAAACATGACTAAAGAAGTCAATTTTTTTATTAAAAAACTCAAATGCTGAAAGAATGTATAGACATAACTGCATAAATTTGTGCATTGACTAACCCAAAGAGTAGGCCTCTTCTTTGGAAGAACTTATTGAAACTAATTCTCATAATGAACCATAAATGAATCCATGTGAAGTGGTTGGTCATGATATTATCATGAAATTGTGCCACAACCTATTAATGGTTTAGACCTATGTTACCAAATCAACAAGTTTTAAGCCAGTTCCTGATATGATTCCATGCAGAAGGATGCATTTCATTCTTCTCCATGACTTAAAATTATCCTAATTCTGTGAAACAACACTGAAGATCTAAATCTTTTGGACCCTATTGGCTGCCATGGCATTGTGGTGGCAACGTGATAAACACTGGCGAAGTACAAATCGGAGGCTGCGAGCAGGAAATTGTCTATTTGGCGGCAGGATAACATGGCACCCGAGCAGCTCATCATGACGCCTAGAAATTGCTACTACATCGATAATGGCATGTTTGCAGAATGAGAGATCCTCACAGGATATGGACAAAGCACACTTGATTGACATCACAGATCACAACTTTATATGGCGAATTTGTAGAGCAAAGGTAAAACAGGAAAGTGTGAGTGCTGATTCGGGAGTGTTGCAGAGAAAATTTTTGGCAATGGCATACTTTGGAAGGGTCAGTTATGTGAACTACCAAAACGCATTGAATATGCAGTTAAGAAACCTGTTTTGCACTGAAGATTATGTGTACGACTCTGTGCGGGGGCTGGTGGGCATCACTCTAAATTATGATAGACATTGGTGTGATGCTATGGTGTTGGAAGCCGTTCTCCTGCCACTGGTGGATATCATTGATTCAAAGGAGCATGTGGTTGAACTGTTAGCAGGATTCATAAAACCAATTATTGCAGATAGTGTTGCCAAAGCCATTTTGAGTATGGAGGAAGAAGTCAAAGTGAGCATTCTGAAGATATACTTCCAGTTTGAAAACTACTTACCCTCGGACTCGGAGGATGAAGGCAATGGCGACGAAGATGGCAATGAGGAAGGGGAAGATAGTGAGGAGTATGCAGAGGAGGAATCTGTAGACAGTGACACCATTCGTGAGATGGCCCGCAAGGTAGTATGGAAGGAAGAGCGGGAGAGATTGAAGACTTTCGGGGAGAATGCATGGGAGATATTTAGGTGTGCGGTATTTAATGGAAACACGGAACCCTTTCGAAGGGTAACCGAGTCTGATGATTGGTGGCTCCCGGAGAACTCCACCCGCAAAGCAATCAGCATTGGTGAATTCGCTGCTGTAATCTATCAAGCCATCGGGGGGCAGGTGCAACTTCAGGGTAGTGTCGGAATAGTAGTGGGTATACTTGGATAAGAGCGGGGTGATAACTTCTTGGATCTTTATGTAATTTTGGGTATATGTGTATAAAGGGATAGATGTGCATAGACAAGTGGGTTTCTCTTGTCTAAAAACCATATGTAATTTTCATAATTTCAAGCAATATAGGGAGCTATCCCCATTAATGATATAGCACTTATCTTTAAAAAAATAAAATATAAAAACACTAAAGATATACAACTTTGATGGAGGATACAAATGGAAATAACAGAGAAATATTCTGCCAGTACATTCTCTAAAAGTTCATGAAAGCGGAGAGAGGATAATAAAATAAACAACAGGTAAGAATTCTGCCAATGCACTCTCAAAAATTTTATGACAATAACATAGACAGGAATACTAAATGCTGAGGAAAAGAGAAGACATAAGTACACTGCATGTTCAGCATCACTGTCACTTTTACAAGTAATTGCAATATATCAAAACAGAAACTAAAAATAACTTGTTCAAATGATTGCAATAAAATATGATCATTCTAAAGTTTTATACATGTCAGATAAGAAAAACCAAAATGAAATTGTGTAGTTCCAGAAAATGGAAAATCAATCTAAAAGAGACCTTAGCTACTGTCTCACCAAGTACTGACCAAAGGTGTCAAATTATAAAATTTACCTTTACCCGTCTTCCATAAAGAATCTTGTGAAGAGTTTTCACATGTTCATCAACCCTACTCCGCTTGGATACTTTAAATGCCACTGAAAATTCAAAATACGGGTGTTAATATACAACCAAAACATACAAAATAGTAAAATACAACCTCAAACAAAGAGGTTATGGATGTGTACTCTCTTCGTAATAAGCTAGCAGCCATTCAAATCTATTAAAAATACTTGCCTAATGAAATACAAGACATCAAGGTTATCCCATTTGAGCATAGAATTATATAAAATAGATTGATCACAAAACAAAACAAAAAAGCATTGCCACAGAAAATCCAATTAATTAAAATTTATTCAAAAACAACAAAAACGTTGCTCAAACAAAACTTCTTTAAAGCTGAAATAACTTGTTTCTTTCAGTTTCAGCCTAACCTTTTTGCTGCCTAAAAGCCCACCTATTAAGTGACTGAAGCGATCTTTCTTGAAACTAGTGTTGAAATAACTTAACACTAGTGTTAAAATAACTTAACATGAAGGATGAAAATCATTCATTAAAAGCCTAAAACCATGTTGTACAAGAATTCCAAGAAAAATTGTACTTGCAAGCCTTCGTATATATTCCTAATGGCATGGTGCACAAGACAAAACAATCACTTTGCACAATCCCAAAACTCAATTTGAAAAGCTTCAAAATAATATTTCATCTTTCAAGAATAATTGAAACAAAGTATTTAAATTCTATCCCAAAATAAAATAACAAGGCCAAAAGTTCAACCAAGTAAAATCATCAATTTTATGTTTCATCTTTCAAGAACACTTGCAACGAAATATTTAAAGTCTATCCTAAAAATACAATGAAAAGGTCAAAAATCCATCCACGTGTCATGCATCTGTCACCATTAACACTGTTTTCATATACCAAACACTGCCTTCATTATTTTTTATACAACATCCCGAACACTCAGACTAATGTTACCAGAAACAATATATAATTGAGTGCCACTCACTAAACTTGCAGCACAATCTGCTCAACATATTGAATAACGCACTTATGCGACACTTTTATAAAAGACCATCTTTCTGTTTGCACAAATATTAGTGTCTGCAGCTAGAAGCACAATGATTAAACAAATATGTTATTTTATGGCCAGGAAACATTCTGCTTCAATAATGTTTTAGTTGTGGGCAAGAACCAACAACCATCCCCAAAACATGATTGTAAAGTTGAATGAGAGCTTCGAGCTTAACAAAGCAACAGAAAAACCAATCAGCACCAGCTCTTACTCATTGCAGAGGCACGCCCAAAAAACACAAAACAGCCCTTATCCATTGAATTTAATGCAATATAACCTAAAATTTTATGTTACTGATGAAAAGCAAATAAATAAAGAACTGGTCAGCAAGAATGTTTTGAAACCTTAATACTCAATCTAATTAGTTGTGTGCCTAAATAAAGATAAAAACAACTAGTTAAAGAACACATCAACAAGAACACGTTTTGAATTATTACTCCTCGTCTTATTAGTGATGATCCTAGATACTAAACTTGGACATTTTGTACCAAATCCAATCAAACCTGAATAGTATGGATCATCCAGACTTGTATGATTCAGTCTGAACTTTTCAATTCCTACAGAAACATTTCTAAAAGTTTTTTAAGTTACAAATTTTCAATTTTTTGATTTCCAAAACAGATCAAACTTTTCAAGCCTTCAGTATAGGGTTGTGAACAATTATAAACTGCTATGTAATCAACACATTGATCCTAATAATTAAGAGTTGAATTTTCAATCCAGAAAACAACACCAAAAAAACAAATCTCATAACAACTAAAACATAAGCAGAAGAACACTTGCAGTCAATTCCAACAACATAGGTTGGATATTTACAGCATTTTTAGTCTTGATATTTCAGCTCTGTTCCTAATCTACAATTTTTTTCCCTAATTAGTACAACATATTTTAGCATTTAACCCTAGACTCCACTTCTGGGACCCTCACATACAGGAATAGCTAAAGAGAAGCAATTACATGATTAATAGTTAGAAGAGCAACAAGACCAGAAACAGACAAATATTAAAAACTCTTAACATTTGGACATTTGAAAATTGGAAATGACAAGATGAAACAGATTGTAACTTATGAAATCTGGATGTTATCCATTTTATCATTGTTATCGCTATTGAATATTATAACCAATGTTGATGAATACCTGATAAAGATATTTTCTTCAGTTACTTAAATGCTTCATTATTTCAGTCCTTATCTTACGCACCACTTTCTATAGTTTCCCGTTATCTATTGATTTCCTGGATAGTTCAATTTACTAAAATAGAAGCCTGGAAACCCTTACTTTCGGTTGACCAGTTTTTTATTTTTATTTTTCATCATTGTTATCACTATCAAGTACAATGTGAATAAATAGCTAATAAAGTTCTTTTCTTGAATTCCTGAATGATATTTCAATTTTAATTCCCAATCTCAGTTGATACTTTCTATAGTTTTCCAAATTTCTATCAATTTTTTCGATAGTACAATTTACTAAACTAGAAGCCTAAAAACCCTTAACTTTTAATAAAAGAAACAAGCAATTAGCAACGCACAAAACTAATAAATCAATTTTCTACAAATGCTAGGTTCATATTCATGAAAATTCTGCACTCAAAGTCATCTTAAAGATAAACCTGTACGTAACAGGAAACTGAAATTAAAGGTAAAGCACAGAAAACACCACTCAAAAAATTATAACATGCTACATGAAATCGTTGTAGATGAGTATGCACAAAGAAAAGAACAGAGAATGCAAACATAAAGAACAGAAAAAATAAAAGCATCACTAAAAAAATTCAAACCACGTCCAACATCCAATGAAAAGGGCAAATTCTCAAATTGTAATTGTAGTCCAAATGAGTGTTCTTTTATCTCTAAAATCACAACTAAATGACAAAAATAAACCGTAATAAAATAAAGAATTTAAACACAGTTAGGCTAGTAGAGAAACTACGATACAGATTATCTGACAAATGTTACGGTAGCCATTCATTGGGCCCGTGGAAACTGAATTGCCTCTAAATAAAGACTTACCATTTGGAATGTCTCTAAGCAATGAGCCCTTGCCCTACACGAAACAACATTCAAACCAAGATCAGAAAAGAATATAAATGGGATCACCAAAACCAAGTTGTTTGCTTTCGAAATAGAACCAACCTTTTCAATAGCAATCTCCTTGGAAGTCTCCTTTTCAGAAGAAGCAACAAAGCGCTCAATACTCTTCCTTTCTCTTGATGGACGATCAGAAGGCGTGGTAGTGAATTCCCTGGCTTTTCTCTTTCTAGATTCCTTAGCCGTACTCTCTCCTCCCTTGCTAGGACTGTTCAAAACCTGAGCTTTACCCCGCTTTTTCTTCGGCGTCTCAACTTGATTTGCTTTCCCTTCACTCTTCACGGCCTCATCAAGGACACTCTCGTCAGCTTCCATGCCCTCCCTGACACCTGATTTTTCACCTTCCGCTTCGTTTCCTGTTTCTCCCTTCGAGATTTCCAACTCATCTTGTTCCACTTTCTCATCTCCAACTCCCCCCTTGTGTTCAATAGCCGTTGCCTTTTCAATAACCTCGTCGGGACCTTTCCCATTCGCACGAGACTCCGCCACACCTACAGGAGACTCCGCTCCTGCCCCTGCCATCTCTATCACACCTCCAAAAACCCGGGGTTCGAATCTCCCGACAAACAAAAAATCAAACCCTTCCTGAACTAAAACCCTGAGCGTTCCGCCACTCGAACTAGAACAAAAACTTTACCTACCAAACTGCGAATGTTCCACAAAGCTCACTGCACATTCCTCCGCACCATCCAACAGTGCGATTCGCACCATGTTCCTGCAATTTACACCGTGACGCCACTAAGATCTTTTTATGCGCCTTATTTTTCCCCCTCCTCGCAAAACCCTGAGCTTCTTCTGCTTATACGCAGTTACTTTTCCCTCCTCTTCCGGTTTTCCGTATCGTATCGGACTTCAAGCGGGGATTTAAATGCAGTTAAGTCAGGGCGGGCAGATCCTCAGTGTTTGAAATTCAATTTATAATAAATCCTTTTGCTAATTAAAGAGATGAATCTGTGATTGGTCAACGAGACAGTTTACATTTTCACTGCCGTCAGATTACTCATTGGACGAACCACGTGAGTCCACGTGGAATATGCAGGTTGGATTATCTAAGATCGACGGTATCGAAGCCTTTCCCAAATGGACGGCCTATACACGGATCGATGACGTGGCATGCAATGACGGATTATAATGCATATTATGCGCCCCGCCTTTTTTTTTATTATATCGCGGCCTTTTTATGTGCTCCTCTTATCTAGGTAGGTAGCGGTGCCATGGCACAAAATTGTAATACAACATTTTTATTATTGTTAATAGTTTAAAAGAGGGTTTTAAATGGTCCCTCTTTTGATTTTTTTTATTAATTTTTTGGGTGTTGAATTGTTTTTAGATTGTCAAAATGGGATGAAGCTATTCTGGCTCCAAAACAGACCTTTCGTACACCGTGTTAGCGACAGGTTAGTCAATCGCAGTCATTTATTGCAAAATCGACGATGTAAAACGCGCGACTAACACGCGTGTTAGTCAATCCGTATTGCCATTTTGGAGCCAAAATAGACATGTCCGTCAAAATGTAAGTTTATTAGTGGTTCCTACACAGTTGAGAACCAAGGACGGATAGGTATTTATTTCGTCTTTTTCTAAAAATAATAACAAGTGTCATGAAGCGAGTTTGCTCTTTGTAGTAGCGTAGTAAATACATAATATAATAAATGTACTATATTTTTTTTCAATATTATCTAAATATATGTTATAATATATGATATTGTGTAGTTTATATATAAATATGAGAGAGGTTTTGAGAAAGCAAGGTTTGTTTGCATCAAATGTTGAAAATACATATAATATTGTGTATATATAAATTATACAATAGATAATATAAAGAGAAAAACATGGATGAGAGAGCTTTTGGGGAAGCAAGATTTGTTTGCATCAAATCTTGGAAATACAATTCTCATTCATTTTTGTTGTAAGATGAGATGGCATTTGTTTATGTTGATGTGTTAAATTAAAGAGGAAGTGGAACATTGTTCATTAACATAAATTGTTTACTTTTGTATGGTTATGAGCGATCACTCAAGAATGGGTGTCAGTAATAAACAAATTCATCATTTAGAAAAATTATTATGGAAGATCTATTGAAACATGTTGCTATGTCATGAAATTCTGAGCTTTAAGTTATGAAAATTAAATTATTTAAATATTGGTTGTGAACATGAGAAATGTGTGGTGACTTAATAGAAATAGGCAAGCATAATCTAAGATCATGTAGTTTGTTATATAGAACATATAAGTAAAATGCATAGTAGCATGACAAAAAGCATGTAGGGAAGTGTGGTATTTAATGTCAAAATTATTTTGACTTGATTTTGTCTTAACTATAGACAAAATCAATACTACTATTCTTTTAAATAAATAAATAAATAGCATAATTATATTTTGAATAATATGGTAAAAGTTTAATGCTTTATTTGAAGCAAATCATAAAGTGAACAAAACTATATGGTGGGCCTACGATATAAGAGTGTAAAGCTCCAAATGAGAAAGCATCAATAGCTAGAGGACAAGGACGGATGGGTATTTATTTCGTCTTTTTTTTTAATAACAAGTGTTAGGAGGCGAGTTTGCTCTTTGTAGTAGTGTAATAATAGTAGTGTAGTAAATACATAATATAATATGTGTACTGTATTTTTTTTCAATATTATCTAAATATATGTTATAGTATATGATATTGTGTAATTTATATATAAATATGAGAGAGGTTTTGAGAAAGCAAGGTTTGCTTGCATCAAATGTTGAAAATACATATAATATTGTGTATATATAAATTATACAATAGATAATATAAAGAGAAAAACATGATTGAGAGAGCTTTTGGGAAAGCAAGATTTGTTTGCATCAAATCTTGGGAATACAATTCTCATTCATTTTTGTTGTAGGATGAGATGGCACTTGTTTATGTTGATGTGTTAAAATAAAGAGGAAGTGGAACATTGTTCGTTAACATGAATTGTTTACTTTTGTATGGTTATGAGCGATCACTCAAGAATGGGTGTCAGTAATAAACAAATTCGTCATTTAGAAAAATTATTATGGAAGATCTATTGAAGCATGTTGCTATGTCATGAAATTCTAAGCTTTAAGTTATGAAAAATAATTTATTTAAATATTGGTTGTGAACATGAGAAATGATTATTCCCTAATTATTACCCGGACAGAGCCAACTGGCAGCGATAAAGGCGATAGAAGGGAAAGGTCAAATCACACTAGCTCGATTAAAGGTCCACACATTCCTAGTAGATTTCCTAATTTTGATATCTACTCGGACATGAGAGATAATAATCACCTCGATTATTACGTCCTCTTATCTCAAGTTCGGCACAGATTTTATATCAACTTTGGCTTAATTCTACCTCGGCTCTGCGTTTCTGCTAGAAGGTCTCACATTTACTCTGTTAAGCTGGAGGAATCGAGGGGGGGGGTAGGCTCAGACTGAAACCCGATAAATTTGATGAGTTTAGAGCTAAACCAGCGGTGTGGTTCGTCTGCTCGGAGAGCGCCATTGTTAAGTTCATGAAAAATATGAAGGGAAACGAAGAAAGACTCTCTAAGCAATTTGTGACTTTCTGGGAAGACAGAAGAGTTACCATGGGGGGTATCTCGTTCAAAATCAATGACGAGGTCATAGCCCAGGTGACAGGTCTTTCTATGGAGGGGAGGAAATGGAAAAACCAAAGTCGTATTGCGAATACCACCAACCTGAACCAGTTCTTCCGCGAGGGCGAAAACCTTGTTAAGAGGGCAGGTGGATTCAACTAGGAGGAGCTCCCTTCCCCGTGGGATGAGGTCTGTTACATTGTGATGAAGTGTTTCATGTTGGAGGGAAGGTATGGTATCTTTTATTACTACCATCTCCCTTTCCTTAACCATTTGAGAAATAAGGACTATATTTCCATTCCATTTTTCTTGTTGCATTCTCTGGATATTAATGTAAAGGACATTGTTGAAGCTAAGAAAAAGGGGAAAGATTGCCCTATCCTCCACAAGGGCCTCATTCTTTGCCTATACAACTTCCACCTCACTCTCTGCCTGCCCCATTCTATCTCTGTACATAATGTGACTAATACTAGTCCTTCGACCCACCATACTGCTAAAAATGATGCTAACCCCCCTCGGCTCCCGGAAATTGGCTCTTACAGCGAGAAAACTAGAAAACACTCCCCTGAAGAGGTCAAAACTCCTAAGAAAGTTAGAATCCATGAGATTGATTCTGACATGGATATCACCGACGAGGCCAATACCCCCCGCTGCTCTAGCAGGCTTGCCTCGAAACCCTCAGAAAAATCTCTGAGAGACCCCTCCTCTTCGCATGACACTGGAAATTCTATCCCAACTGACAATGCAGTTTTGCTCCACCATAACCTGACCCCTCACTCTGTCAGCTCCACCCAGGCTTCTGAAAGCCCCACTTCTTCAAAGAGTCTGGAGCTTGCAAATTCCCCCTCCCCGACTTTCAGACTGGAAAAAATGATGGTCGTGGAGGAGGCGAGTAGCATAAAAGAGGAGGAGGATAACAACCTAGCGGAGCTGGAGAAAAAAATGGTGGGCCTTTCTGATAATATGCAGGATATCACCAGTAGACTGGAGGCGACGGAATCCAAAATGCATGATGTTTCTAAATTCGCGTTGAATGTGATGTGTTGCTCGTCTACCACTATGTGCCTCATGCAAGAAAGTGCGTCCAAGGGTAAAAGCAAGGATGATGAAGACTACAAGGCCTTGTTTAATTTTCTCACCAAGGAATGGGCAAGAAATCTCCTCCCCAAGAGGAGCCATGGGAAAAAGAAGTAAATTCTCTGAATGCAGCGGAAAGCTGGTTTTTTGTTTACGTTTAGTAGCCTGCGAGCAAATAGCGTTAGCCTATGTTTTTGGTTGAATTTATATGTCTATTGACCTACGCGACATATGTCCAAAACTCTGCTTATTACTGGTTTATTCCTGCTAAACTCTCATAGAATGATAATAGTTTTTGATAGAGGTAAAAGGCTATAACTCTGCTGATTATATGCAGACAGTGGTTCTGCCACTGTTCTCCTTGTTGTTCCTATGGGTCAGCCCCCTTGTTTTTTGGCTGCTTCTAATATCAAAAACATGAGAAATGTGTGGTGACTTAATAAAAATAGGCAAGCATAATATAAGATAATGTAGTTTGTTATATAGAACAGTTAAGTAAAATGCATAGTAGCATGACAAAAAGCATGTAGGAAAGTGTGGTATTTAATGTCAAAATTTTACTCGATTTTGTCTTAACTATAGACAAAGTCAATACTACTATTCTTTTAAGTAAATAAATTAATAACATAACTAGATTTTGAATAATATAGTAAAAGTTTAAAACATAATGGTTGTTTTGTTTGAATCAAATCATAAAGTGAACAAAATTATATGGTGGGTCTACGATAGCTTGAGAGTGTAAAGCTCCAAATGAGAAAGCATCAATAGCTAGAGGACATAAGATTATTCCAACAAAAGTTAATAATTTGAACTATTCTAAATGGTGTCCTTTGAGGGGTTGTATTTTAAATCTTTAACTTACAAGGCTTCAAGTATCAAGTATATTATATGTCAATTGCTTTGTCATTGGTTTCCTCGATTACTCTATGTGCATCTATTATGTATGATAATAATAATATAATATAAATACATAATATATTTATAAAACCCTTTCGAGTGTTCAAAGTATATAATGCCTTATTTTTAAATAGTTGTATAAAACTCTTTATAACTTTATGGTGAAATATTTGGTTTTGAGTGAGCTCGAAACTCTAGCAGAAGCGATACTTTTCACTTTGGATACAGGATTTATAAACCTAGGTTTCCTTGCTAGTATTCAATGCCATAACAAAATGTTGTTAGAAGTGCCTCCAACAACAAATCTGGTGCATACAACTCCCATAAATGTGTCAGGATAGGGCTAGAAAAATATGAGACTGAATACATAGGCATGCCAAGCTAGAGGCAATTCAAACCATGGAGAGTTGGTCACTCGTTAAGCGGAAAAGATAAATGGGGTTGCACTTGAATTAGGTGAGGAAAGGACGAAGCAATTTAATGAAATGACAGATGATAGACTAGTGCATGCTAACATCTTTTTTTCCCCTACAAACTCTAACAAGGGAAATATTACTGGTGGAGGGGACCACACAATGGAAAAAACAACCAATGAGGGAGCAAGTAAATCCCTTGAATTTATGCTTCTTGATGAAGTAATTGAATGTATTCAAGATTGTTATCACATGTTTGTTATCCTGTTTTTTAAGAGGTATGCCATCTAAATCATTTTTTTGCAAATGGGCTAAGCTTAATTGGAAATGCAGGGGTTGGAAAATTGAGGTATTGAGAGGGTTGGGTAAGGGCTATGTGTCTTATAAATTTAATTATATTGAGCATGCTTAGGTGTTACAATACAATACTTTTTTGGATCTTTTGCGGTCAAGTTTGTTATTTACAAGCTTAGACCATAGATTTTCACCTCGAAGAACCATCAAGATCACATTACCCAATGTGTGTTGAGATTCCCTACTTAAATATGGCCTTCAGATCTTTTTTGAAAGATGTAGTTTTCGAACTTGGAAGAGTAATTTGGTGTAAGAACATTTCAAACAAATTTTGTAGCCTTAGGGTTTATCCCACAGCCTACGTGGAGATGGACCTAAATAATCCTCTCCCCAATAATATCAAGTTAATTGACCCTGAGTTTGAGTTTTCCTAGCCTTTAATGTATCTGAATAAACCTGATGCATGTTTTTTACTATTGTCGAGAAGATCATTTGATAAGAGAGTGTCCTATCAGACAAAATATATTTGTCCAGCCTCAAGTTTTATTTACCACCAACCCTCAATCTTTGCAAACCTTGTCTCATCTTTAATCACAACACGAGACCTCAAAATTTTCACAAAAATAAATTAAGCCTTCAAAGACTTCATGTATTAATAACAAACATTTTGTCACTCCAAGTTCTTTGTGTAAAGATGTGGTGGGGTTTGACCGTTAACGACTAGTAAGGAAAAGAAAAGAGTCCTCTACATTTACCATGGTTCAAAAATGATCTTATGGGAATTGTTGTGGCTCAAAATGGTCCTAGGTTCTCCCAACAGTCTTCCTCCCCTGAAGTATGCTCTTCTACAAGACCTCGAGATCAAAATTCTATGTCCCCTCCTTCTATGAGGTAACAATCAAGATTCCCACAATAACTACAAAAGAGCCAAGTCCTTATGGTCTATCTATTGTATTTGTTAACTGCTTTGAGGTTTTGCCACAAGAAGAAAATCCTTTAAATTTCTCTCAGTCATGAATTGCAAAATCTTCTCATGGAATGTTAGGGGGATTTCCCTCCTCGTCGCAAATATGGGATTAAAGAAACTATCATTAAGTGGAAACCTGGTGCAAATTATCTATAGGAATTCAAGCCTAATGGACCTCATCTTAAGTCTTCTCTTTGCAATGTATAAAGAGATGCTACTTTTTTCCATACATTGCATATAGAAGGTAGAGGGGGGTTGTTATTATGTTGTCTTCATGGATTAATAAATTTATCATTGATAAGTGAGAGGACTCATCACACAATTATGCGTGGACCTTGGCCTTTATTGAAAGATAAATTATCGATTTATGTTCAATTTATGCTCCTAATGATGCAAATGAGAGGTGTATATTATGGGGTTGGATGTGTAACAATCTTCCTAATGTGAACAGAGTTATAGGAGATGAATTCAACATGGTTGAATATTCTATAGATCACAACTAACATAATCATATTAAGCTAGGCATGGAAGAATTTGGAAGTGGTCAAATTGTCATAATTGTATTGGGGTAATTGACCTAATTCATAACAAACACACTAATCATGCCCATAACTATCGTTCACACGATCTAGTTGTAGAGTTGGAGATGAGAGAAAGTTTAGCATGTCAGATAGGTTCTATGTCTCTCCTAACTTGCAACCTATTCAAGAGGCATTTGGTATTTTGGTAAAAGTTGATTATTCTACTACTCTTTCAAACCATTTTCCCACCATTTGCTCCATTTCTAGGTCTATAAATTGGAGCGGGGAATGTCAATTACCTTACAAGCTCAATGTTTCTCATTTAAAAAATCCTCCAATTATTGTTGCTTTAGTTGGAATTTGGAATTATGTATATAAGCCATGAGAAGGGAAATCTTATAGAGATTGGTGACATCATGCTATTTCTTAGTGCATTGAGTTCTTGCACTCGTTTAGAAGAATATTAGCTTGGCACGGGAAACATAAAGAGAAATCACTTCAAGGGAAATTGGAATATACTAGAAATCTACTACTTTATGATCCAAATAATTAATTTAGAAGCTTGTAAACCAAATTAAATTTGGTGACCTTGAAAATGTTTTGATGCATTTTTAAAAGCAGGGTGTGTGTTTTCTATGTATTTAAAATATAATATGAAGGCATACCGATGTATTTCAAGTTTAATACTACCTTGCAATCATTCACAAAATGATCCTACAATGTTTGAATGAAAGTTTGTTAAAATAAATAAATGATGAAGGTTGTATTGGGTACTTTATAACATTGTTCGCGATATGTAAGTTCAAACCATATTACCTTTAGTTTATGAGAAAGCCATAACGTAACATCAAGGAGTAAGTGGCTTCCTGATGTGTCATAGGAATTCATATTTTGGATACTTTTCAACAACAAGTTCCTGTCCAACACCTTCAGCAACAACTATAACCATATGTCCATTTTCTCTCATGCTTGTTTCCATGAATTCATAAATGCCACCTTATCCTTCAAGATCAAATGGCAATGACTTTAATCACACACACACACACACACACACACACACCTTCAGCAACAACTATAACCATATGTCCATTTTCTCCCATGCTTGTTTCCATGAATTCATAAATGCCACCTTATCCTTCAAGATCAAATGGCAATGACTTTAATCATACACACACACACACACACACACACACACACACACACACACACACACACACACACACACACACACACACACACACACACACACACACACACACACACACACACACACACACATACACACACACTAATCTTACAATTTTAGGCTTAAAAGTGTTAAACACTCAAAGTTGACTGACATTTTCTAGGATAAATATGTTGCTTGAGGTGTGTGGTCACATTAAGTATACACTTCTAAGCTTAAAATTGTTAAACACTCAGAGTTCACTAACATTATCCAAGCTTGATATGTTTCTTAGTGTGTATGGTTTAAGGTTGGCCGATAAAGTGGTGATTCAAAAATTAGACAACAATCTCGCACGAGACAAAAATTTGGTGATCCTAATTAGATTATCGGTTAGATATAATCACTAGGAATTTGGAGGAACAACTTGTAATATCTTCCAAACTAAATGTAAATTTAGTTGTAAAACCTTGCAGTTCATAGTATTGTTACTTGTGTCATCAGTGAGCTTCCGTTTCTATAGAATTCTATGCATTATGAATTCTTGAGACATGATATTATAGTATTTATTACATGTTGCTTATATCTATAAGATATAAAACCTGCCAAATGACATTGGCAATGAAATCTTATGCATTTGAAAGTACAATGATGGGGATGTAAAGATTTAAACTCAAAGAGTCAAAATATGTGCATAACAATGTTGCAGGAAAGCATGATCAATTTTGTTACTTATATTCTTACTCAAAAACAAAATGTCTAATGCTCATTGTGGAGGAAGATGGTGCATTAGTTCGGATTTAGCTGTCTCTGCAGAGAGGAGACACTAGAGTAACAGTGTGACCAATTGTTCAACATTGACACAGATGGTCTAGAAGCGATCTGCGGAATAGTGGAGGGTACACTTAGCGAGTATAGGCACTGGTGCGATGGGTACATCTACGAAATCATTTTGTGTCTACTTGTTGATGTATTGCCATCCAAGGAGGCATGTATTGAAAAATAGCTAGATTTGTCAAGGAGGTAGATGCAGATGTCATGGGAGGTGTGGTCATGGAGGTGGAAGAGGAATGGGCTAGCATTCTGGGTCCCTTTTTTAACCCAGCGATTTTTTTGTCGGATGTTGAATGCTCGGATTCGAAGGATGAGGAACAAGTTACAGTAGTGGACCTCAAAGCCAAGAAGGAGGAGTTCATGAATAACGTCTGGGAAGTGTTTCGAGTGGGTGTCAAGAATGATGACATGGACCCCTTCAGGTGGAAGATGCGGTTAGAGGTGGGTTGGCTATCGAAGAACAGTATTGATCGGGTGGCGATGATCGGGTCTCGAGTTGCTACCATTTTGAGGCTATTATAATCTGGCCTGCGTAGTGTCTTGTTGTAGTAGTTTATGCTTTAGCTTTTTGTATGTAGGGAGTTTTTCTGTTAGTAGGACTATGACTGTAATATCTTTTCATATATAATATAGGGAGCTATCCCCATCAAAGATAACACTTGCTAAAAAATTAAAAAAAATTTAAAATACCTGATTGTTGAACATGGCATTAAAAATGTAATGAATCTCTCAATGCAAACAAGGGTCTTACACATCCCTGCTACTACATCAAAAATACTTAATTTACTGATGCTTGAATAGGATGCTTAAATTACCAAAATTATTGTAATTCTAAGATAAAGCCACCAATTATAAAGTTTAATGCCAGTCAAATTTGGGATTGTTAATTGAGTAAGTAAACAATAGTTAGCCTCATTGTCTTGTTTGATTCCCCAAGAAAAAAATGCAAATCAAAATTTATTGCAGTATCATTGTCAATAGTTTTATACTTTCAGTTATCCCTGCAACTATAACTTTCAAGCCATGCTTCTAAATTTTTTGCAATCTTTAAAGGTTCAACTACTTTGGAATGGTGTTTTTTTTTTGCGGTTTGGCATGTTCATTAATATTGTACAAATAACATATAAAATTATAAATATATTCATATTGTAGCATAAAAGTAGTAATAAAGATCCTAGAACGCACAACACATATTATAGATGAAGGAACCATAAATTATTTCAAAAGTTTGTAAGTACCTCTTTATTAAAAGTTGTAATTCCCTTTGCATAGAACTCAATGAGAGTTGTATTTGATGTCACTGTCAAGTGGTAGTGCACAAGTTAAAATGTAGGAAATTGTGAAAGCAGGAAAATTATAAATCATGATTTGAATACAACGAGGACTTAAGGTGCTTTAAAGCAAGTGATGTGTTCTTCTAGACATACAAGTTGCAAGAATAACAACAATGTAAGATGAGTGCGAAATAGAAATAAACATGTATCATAAGCAACATGTATTGAAATTGAAACTGGAATTTAGAATATCCATACCAATAATCCCTAGGATCATTCAGAATGTGTAGAAGCGATGATGGAGAAGCAAAGCTAACATGTGGTAATAAAATGCTTGACACAAATATGTATTAACTATATTAGCTAGATTTTTAAAGAGAGTGACAAAACATGATGAAATTAGCAAGGAAAAGCTACTTAGCAAGCGATTGGTAGAATCTGGAATAATCTGGAATAGAGAACTGAGCCAACTAAGTGTTGCGAAGACCATTTATTGTAGGTAGAAGTGGAACAATGTTGACTCTTTTCAAAAGAAAAAATACAAATTTCAATGTATTTGTGATATTACATGTGTTTGTACACATACTGTAGACGTATAAAAATAACCATATTCCTAAATGAATATTTTATGTTCATTTCTTTATTTAATTAAATCCAATTTAATTAAATTACCCGCATTCCTCTATTTAATTAAGTAAATTACTCAATTTATTTAAATTAAATTCACTATACCCATTTAATGAATAAATCATTTTATTCAATTAAATCCCCCCTATCCACTTTTAATTAAATTCAAATTTAATTAAATAGTTATCCTAAATTAAATAAATCTAATTTATTTAATTGCAACCAAATTGAATTAAATCATTTATTTCAATTAAATCCTATTATCCCTCCATCCACTTGCAAAATCCTATATCTCCCACTTGCCTTCCCAAACCCCTTTCTAATCCCTTCTAGAATCTTCTAAATGCTTCTAATTAACCTAACCCCTCCTCTAAACTTTGTCACATCCCTAAGCAAAGGGGAGTCACTTCTCAAACCCTCAAAGTCTTTGATAACCATTAAAGGCTTTCAACCTTCAACCACTAAATGGCTCAAAGTCTTTGATAACCATTGAAGGCTTTCAACCTTCAACCACTTAATCCCCAAAGTCTCCAATAACCCTTAATGGTTAACCCAAACCCTCCTACATGGTTAAAACATTTGTTTTGACTCAACCTTCATCCAACCCAAGGGTCTCGTCAGGCCATTAATGCTTTGACCATGATTATCTCTTAATCATTTGCACAAAGGTTTATCCTTGGATTAACTCTTAATTCAGTGGGTAATCTTAATTTAGACTTGACCCTTAGCCTCTAGATAACCATGAGGTCTTCTCAGGCATTCAATGTCTCCAACCCCTCCTCTCAATCCAACCCTATGTTGACACTTGTCACCATTTCATTGGTGCAAATTGTGCACATGGATCCCCAACTTTCAAATTCAACCCTTGATTGAATCTTTCAATCCTGACCATCCATTGCCCTATTTTTGCTATAAATAGAGCTCTCATTCCTCCATAACAATCATCCTCCAAATTTGTAGCATCACACTTATGCTCAAATACATTCAAGCTTTCATATCTCATTTTATGCTTATCATTTTAGCCTCTTTGAAATCAGGAATTAATCTAAATATGCATGTTTAGAATATTTTCTTTATCATTTAGCTCAATCATAGACTAAATATATCATGTTAGGATAGTATTCATACTAACCTTGTCATCTTATCATCTAGTTTATTGCATTTCTAGAATCATACATAGCTCATAACACATCTCATACTAAAATCTATCAAAGTATCTCTCGTTCTTACATTTGCCATCCCTAAACCATTTTGCTCAGTGATCTAAGAGCAAAAACATTAGTTTGAGGGACATTGTAAGATAGAGAACCATGGGACCCACCTTGGGAAGCTGAGCAATACTTTGTTACTCCATAGCTTGCACCAAGAAGTCCTGTGTGTGTGTGTGGACTAGTATTCTAACATATTTTCACATATTGAGTTTTATCAGCCCACTTTTCCCGCATACATTTCTGGCGCCCATCGTGGGGCCCGACCCCAAATATCCAATCGGTTTTTAAAACTAATCACTTTTGCAGGTCCGCGAGAAACGGGAATCAGTGCGTGGGAAACATTCCCTAGCGCATCCAACTAAAAGTTCAGCGCATCCCGCTTACTATTTAGCGCGTGGAGTCTACATTGTAACGCGTAAAGACCCTTCCTCAGCGCATGGCTCCCTCTAAAAATTTCCTGTAGGTCTCGGTGCGGAAGAAAACCAGAACAGCGCATCCAATAAACAACATAGCGCATCGAGTCCACTATTTAGCGCTTAGAAACAATCATCTAGCGCGTAAGGTCCTTTATTTAGCGCATGAACCCCATTAAAACTTTTCCTGTAGGTCTCAGCTCGGCTAAAAAAAAACAGACTAGCGCATCTGCAAATTATATTGGCGCTTTGGGTTTGTCTTCTAGCGCATCGAGTTTACCAGTTAGCGCTTGCCGTCCATAATCCAGCGCGTGAGGTCTATGCATTAGCGCACCAAATCAGTAATTTTCCTGCAGGTCTCGGGAGGAAACAAAGTAGCGCATCCGGAACACAATACATCGCATTAATATATTATTTTAGCGCATCAAACACATATTGTAGCGCGTACAGTTTGTTCTATAGCGCATCACAGACAGAAGATTAAAATTAAAATTGTAACAACAATAGAATTTAGACTTGTCGAAGTCCACCGAAATCCCGATTTTCCAACTCGTGGCTCACAATTTTGCAGGGCTCTAACAGTTTTTTTGCAGGTGGGTCAGGACATTTTGTTATAAAACAATTTCTTTTGTTGACCACAAAATCAAAAATTTTGCTTTGTTGACCAAATTCATTTTCATATATTAGAATATCATTGATGTGCACGGATAAAATAAACACCATGTTTTTGTGGAGCAACATCTCCACATAGATTTTAGTACATCACTGAATTGAAAAGCTAAAAATAAACAACTTGTTTGCTTTGTCTCGAAAGTGGAAGGAATATGCTCTCCCCTTAACTGGGTGATCAAAAATTCAGACCGCTCTTACAGCTTTCATTATTTCAAGCATTTACATCCTTTAGCAGGCCTGCCTTCCCGAGGAGTTGGAATCAACTCTTAAAGCCATTTATGGCCGGTGTGAAGGGAACGACCTAAGTGGGGAACGACTTTGACGCCAAGAATTCCAACCCACTATAATCAAATGTGGAAAGTAATGAAAGTCCTTTTCAACGGTTGCGCGCAGTGATTAGCCTTCCCCCAGTATCCTCAAGATACGTAAAGCCTTTGTTCTAAAGGTTGGGAAGCCTCTTGAGGGAGTTTATCACTGACGGCCGAACGGGAAGCCTGATTACGAACCTTAGAAATAGAAGCTTTGAACCGAGTCAATAACCAAACATTTGTAATATCATAGTGCAAGGGTGGGGAAAAATCCACTCCCAAGATTACTCACCATATATCTCCCAAGATAACTACTCAATTGTGAAGCAATTCACTTTGAGTTAATTTCTGGCAAAAGGCAAAAAAACGGACACCCTCTAGGGGGTGACACGACTGTTTGAGCTGACGGAGTATCGAGACTAGTGAGCTATGATGTTATTTATGACCCTTGATTAAAGAGTCTTTCTGAAGTGTGTTATTTGTATCCAAACCTGTTAAAATATTGGGGATTTGAACACATCCTCGCAGAACATACACTTTTTGTTAGATTAGGCAAAATGGTTATACTTTTGGTGCTGTGTTTGCATTTATTACTTCAGAAAATCATCCATCACACTTGAAAATTTCACAGCAAAATTTTAAAATTCACAAAAACCAGATCAAAGGAAAAATCAGAGCAGTTTAGCGCATGAGAGCAACTTCTTAGCGCGTAGAAAACTTCTGTTAGCGCATCCAAACCTCAAGTTAGCGCATCGAGTTCAAACAGTAGCGTTTTTATCATAGGTCAAAACAGCGTTGACACAGTTAGCGCATCAACAAAACATTCTAGCACGTGGAAGCAACAACTTAGCGCGTGCAAATCAAACATTAGCGCATAAAGTCAAACTGTTAGCGCGTGACAGGCCCAGAATAGCGCATAGGTTTTTCAACAGTTAGACAACAATTTTTACAACAATCCAAACTTTAGCGCGTGTCTGGGGGCAGCCTAGCGCGTGAGCTTATTATTTTAGCGCATCAATAAATTTCAGTAGCGCATAGAAACTCTGTTCTAGCGCGTGATCGAAAACAGAAAAACAAAGAGCAAAAACTGAGACAAATTTCAAAATTTCAAAAACATTTTTAGAAGCCTTTTTCATCAAAAATCATTTTTCATCACAACAGAGTGACAAACAAACCACTTAAAACTATTTTTCAAGCAAAATTTGTAACAAAAATGAACGTTGTCAGAATCTTAAACGAATCGCGCAATCGAGGATGTCTCTCCTATCATAATCCGAAAATCTCATCATCAGTGTCAACAGAATCCTTTACCATCCTACGGATTTTATCTCAAAACACTTGTTTAAAACTTTCAAATTGTCAAATCAAGTTTCCAGATCGAGAAGCTTTTATCCATATCATTTGACACGCTTTGTCGTGAAGGGGCATCTAAAAACCTTCATCTTGATAGAGTAAAATTTGAAATTTTCAAAAAAAAGAAATCAACTGAATCCAAAACAATCAAAGGAAACCATTGATCACTCATGCATGACTAATCCCCTTATTCTGAGAAGAAAGAACCTCTATCGTAACATCACGTTGAAGAAACAACAACCTAGTTTTTCCAAATTCATCAAGAAAAATAAGTTTTTATACATCAATCATCAACTCTTCAAATCTCATCGGGTATTCCTTCATCACATCAAACGGTATATCCAAAACAAATCTAGCGAATTTGACAAAGAACCTTTGAAAACAAGAGCATACTGTCAAAAGTCTGCTTTTAATCAAACAATAAACTGCGGCGGAAAGATCAATTCAACATTCTTGCCCGACAAGTGCATCACATATAACACATCTCGACCAGAACCACCAACCCCCGAGCAAAACATCAATGAGGCTTTTGTCCCTTTCATCACTGAAAGTTTCTACTAAAATGCCTGTTACTCGCTCTCAAAGAGACAAACAAAGCGAGGCACATGCAGAATCAAGTATGAATCGAAGATTATCAAATCCTTTTGAGGTTCCACCCGTAGAAGAACCTGAAATTACTGAAGCACTTCTTCGGGAATGTCAAGAAAACCCTTCCTTCCAAAAACTTGTAGAAAAACTCATGGAAAATGACAAAGAAAAATATATGCTCATGCTTACAAGCAAAGGCGTTAAACTTCCGGAAGATTTAGACCCAAACATTTTTCAAACCGGATCTCGACAATATGCATATCAAGAGCAACACAGAGAAGAAGAAACTCACATACCTGAACAACATATTCCAGAGCAACACTTTTCAGAACAACGCATACCAGAAATGCGTATACCTGAGCTAGAAACACCAGAGCCAAATATACCATTTACTACACCTTTTCAGCTGAGAACCAATACAAGGCAAGAACTCTTTCCTCGGTCAGATAATGCGCCTTTAGTTGCTCTTACTCAACAAATGCAAATGTTGCAAAGGCAAATACAGGATATGCAACAAGGGACAATAGTACGGTACTCTTTAAACGAAATCTGTCCTTATCCATTTGACAGAAGATTGAACATGGTGCCTTTTCCTCCAAACTCAGACGTTCCCAAATTTTATAAATATGATGGAAAAAGTGATCCCCGAGATCATGTTCGAGAATTTTGCACACTAAGCCTTGAATCCGCTCATGATGACACCTATTTGATGAGGTTATTCCCGAGAAGCTTGGGAGGGCAAACCATGGAATGGTTATCCAAAATCTCGCCACCTGTCAGATCATTTGATGAATTGGTTAACAAATTCATAATCCACTATTCCTACAACATCCAACATGCCATAACCATGCTAGATGTTTGCAACACCAAACAAAAGAACAACGAAACATTCATGGTATTCCTTCAACGCTGGCGACGCATGGTATCACGATATCCTTGCGATATTCCTAAAAAGGAGAAAATGGAAATCTTCATCGATAACTTGAATGGCGAAATGAGTTACAGACTAAAACTTCAATGCATACCATCTTTCGCTAAATTGATTGAAAATGGCATTCAAGTAGAAGAAGCATGTGTCAAAAAGGGAACACTCAAATTCTACAAGGAAGGAACAAACTCATCAAACTATAATAATCAGAACAACACCAATCTTGACAAATCTCGATTTTGGACTCGAAACAAAAACGAAGGCAACAATGAATCATATGATCCCAAATCTAAGCAACCAGTGCTTGCATTATCCGGAAACCCTCAAAATACGAAAAATCCTAAAAATGCTACTCCCAGTGCTAACACATATGCACCAAACACTGATCAAGGACAACTCAACACAAACAACACCAACGATACTCAAAGCAAAAACATGAATCCAGGACCTAACAACAATTCACGCAACAACACGAACAATTTCCAAAAGCATATCTTCACACCACTGGGACAATCATTAGAATCCGCATTCAGAGAACTTTTGGCAAACAAGATTCTTTCTTTGCCTCCAATCAGCAACTATGAACCCCCAATCAAACCACCTAATGATTCACACTATTGTGATTTCCATCACAACAAGGGTCATAGAACAAATGAGTGCATGAGATTGAAACACATAGTATAGGACATGATTGATCGAGGTGACTTAACGGTGGATGGTCTTAAAACAAATGGTGATCACGGAGCCTTTAAAAATCCTCTCCCAAATTACAGCAAAGATGGAGCATCAACTTCAGATGATACACGCAGAGCTCGTATTAATCACATCTACATCAACACCATCAACCACATATCAGCTGAAGATCATCAAGTCAATGTCATCACCATTCGAGATCGGCGTGATCATGAATCTGTCAATGTAACAACCCGAACTCAGAAATATGTCTTGAAGGGATATACTGCACCTACAACTACCACACCAAAAATCCAATATGACTTGGTTAGCCAACCACGCAAGACTCCAGTTCAAATATCTATACTAGAATTGCTGAAACTATCACCAAGGCACAAAGACATATTAGAGCAAGCGCTATTGGAAACCAATGTACCTCAAAATTTGGATACGGATAGATTTCAAGCCATGGTCGCCCATATGACAGGACCTCATAACCTCACCTTCTCAGAGCATGATAATACTTCCTTGAGTCATCCGCATAATACTCCTCTCCATATTGAAGTCATTGTTTGCAAACACCGAGTAAAAAGAGTCTTAATAGATGGAGGAGCCGGACTTAATATATGTACTTTAAAGCTTATCTGTGCATTAGGCTTCTCAAAAGAATCTATTGATCCTTGCAAGAAGATTACCATCAAGGCATATGATGACGAGGAAAGATCCTCTAAAGGCACAGTGATATTACCTATTCAGGTAGGACCAATACAAAAGAATACTATATGTCAGGTCTTAGATATTGATCTCACCTACAATATCTTGTTAGGACGACCCTGGATACATGAAATGCAAGCAGTACCTTTTACGTATCACCAGTGTGTAAAGTTTCCTTATGATGGACAAGAAATCTCCATATCCGCTGATCACAATCCATTTCAACATTGCAACGCAATGGGGGCAGCCCAAGATAGTTTGGTTCCTCGTAATAGAGAAAAGCAGCGATCTTCAACATCCAATCCACAAACAGCAAAATCAAACTCCTTATGGGGAGACTTCAAACAAAAGATGCAAATCAAAGACCA
Source organism: Cryptomeria japonica (assembly GCF_030272615.1). Taxonomy (NCBI): domain Eukaryota; kingdom Viridiplantae; phylum Streptophyta; class Pinopsida; order Cupressales; family Cupressaceae; genus Cryptomeria; species Cryptomeria japonica. Next base: position 517,235,646 of record NC_081413.1, read on the forward strand.
AGGCATGGGAGAATACTCTTTGGAGCCGTTATGTTTGGCCAAATTGCCAACATCACCTAGATCGCATGGTTTGCCTATTACATCAACACATCTGGCCACTCATCCCATCACTAAATTTGATGGTACCTTCATCCAATTGGGTACTCTAACACATGAATCAGAAGACAAGGACGTTCTTAGCTGGTTATACAAAGATGAGAAAGAAGATCATAGAGCAGTCGCTCTGGACATTGTTCTACCAACACACCTATATGGGAAAGGCTACTTAATCATGAAGCAAATGGGATATGGCGGTAAAGGACCTATTGGGAAACGCAAAGGAGTCACTGAACCTGTAGATCTTCCTTCACAACCTAGTAGAAACAAAGCAGGATTGAGTTCTAAACTCACATTCCTATTAAAACGACCACCACACACAACTACAAAACCTCAATGGAAGGTGAAGAAGAAGTACAAAGAGGAATCCTGGCAGGAGGCACTCTTTGAATCAGCAGAAACAATTCGCAAGGCACGGGAACATCAAGATCAAAAGTTGTATCAGGGAAAGCTTCTAAGTCATAAGAGGGCCCTATCTGCAGCAGTAGCTCATATTCAGACACCAATGTCTCAAAAACAAATCATGTCATCTCCCGATACCGTTATTCCTCCCCGAGGAAGCATAGTCTATGAACAAATCCAGCAAGTAGAAGACGGATCTGATACAGAATCAACAAAAACTATCAAAATGGTATCCATCATCAAAGATTTGTTTTCACCATACAACATACCAGTCCACAGCATAGATAGGATCTGGGATAATGCCTATGAGACTGATTCAAATGAATATGAATGGGGTACCTGCTCGAATGCTACTACAGACGTCCCCGACAATACTGATTCTATATCCCTTTCTCAAGAACCTAACGCAGAAGATAGACCTCTTGAATTTGGACCACAACATATCTATGACGCTAAGGAAAGCGAACAGAAACATTATGAACAAGTCTATGTGGAAGATAATACTATCGAGGACCTCGACGAAATCCTGGACTTCTTTAAAACCAAGGCCAATCACGATGCAAACTCTGTCCTAACACTCACAGTAGCCGAACTTGATCCACCCAACGATTCCTTACCACTTGTCTTTCCTGACCTCATCGACTAGGATGAACCTGAAATCCATGATATACCAATTTTCCCAGATGATGAATCTATTATCCATTACTTATGTACCGTAAATCCGGAAACAGGCTCTACTAGTGAACAAAATAACGATGGCTACAAACCAGGGAGTGCCAAGTTTCTCAGTCGCAAAAATGAACCAAATAAAGGATCTGATGCTGAAAACCAGTCAATGACAGCTCTAGATCACAAAAAAGTAAAAATAAAGGACGCATCTGAGGGTGAAAACCTTTTTAAGGCACCTAATGATGGGAGACTTGACACTCTTTCTGAGCACTTTCATGAGCGATCACCCATCTTAATTGAGCCCACTCAATCAATCAACATTGGTACCACAGACGCAGCCAGACACATACACCTTGCAGAATATCTGACAGAGGAAGAAAGATCGACATTCATCATTTTCTTTAAAGGACAGCAAATCAACTTTGCTTGGTCATATGCTGATATGCCCGGAGTAGATCCACACTTAATCATGCATCACTTGTCCATTTCTATTGGAGCTAAACCAGTCAAGCAAAAGCTACGAAAGATGAATCCACAAGTGGCACTCATGGTCAAAATTGAACTAAAGAAACTATTAGACGTCGGATTCATCTGACCCATTGACTATACAGAATGGATTTCCAACATCGTTCCAGTATCAAAACCAGATGGTAGTATCAGAATATGCACTGACTTTAGAGACGTCAACAAAGCTTGTCCAAAAGATGACTTTCCTCTGCCTAGTATCGACATCACTGTAGATCTCACAACAGGCCATGCAATGCTCTCACTAATGGACGGTTTCTCAGGCTATAATCAAATCAAAATAGCTCCTGAAGATCAAGATAAAACCGCGTTCACCTGCCCTTGGGGAACGTACTGTTGGAATGTTATGTTTTTTGGCTTAAAAAATGCAGGGGCCACCTATCAAAGAGCAATGACCACAATATTCCATGACATGATGCACACATTTATGGAAGACTATGTGGATGATTTATTAGCTAAATCCTTCACTAGAGCCGAACATCTTAGCATCCTAACAAAGATTTTTGATCGATTGGAGAAATTCCAAGTCAGGCTCAACCCTAAGAAGTGTGTCTTCGGGGTTACATCAGGCAAGTTACTCGGCTACATTGTCTCAGCAAAAGGTATTGAAGTAGATCCAGCAAAGGTACAAGCCATTATGGACATGCCACCACCAAAGAATATCAGTCAACTCAGATCTCTACAAGGACGACTTCAATCAATCAGGCGATTCATCGCTCAGCTAGCAGATCAAAGTCTCCCATTTAACCATTTACTACACAAAAATGTACCATTCAAATGGGAGGCCAAGTGTGCAGAATCTTTTTACCAAATCAAACAGTACCTGATGAATCCACCAGTTCTAGTACCACTAGTTGCAGGAAAGCCACTTATCCTTTATATCTCAACAACAGATATATCACTGGGGGCACTATTGGCACAAGAAGATCAACAAGGAAAGGAACGCGCCATATATTATATCAGTAGGACATTGAATGGCTATGAACTCAACTATACATTCATTGAAAAGGCTTGCCTAACAGTGGTCTTCGCATCTCAAAAGTTTCGACATTATATGCTAGCACACACCATCAAGTTAGTCGCAAAAATTGATCCTCTCAAATATCTATTCAGCAAGGCAGCTCTCACAGGCCGATTGGCTAAATGGGTCATGATTCTCAGTGAATTTGACATCCAATACATAGAAAAACGAGCCATCAAGGGACAAGCAATTGCAGATCAGTTGGCTGAAGCACCACTACCAGGCAAATACACAATGGAGATCGAATTTCCAAACAGGGATGTTCTTACTCTTTCGACCAAACAATGGACCCTATACTTTGACGGATCCTACACACAACATGGTTCCAGTGCTGGCATTCTATTCATCACTCCTGAAGGACACATTATACTAAGATCATATAGGCTCATGTTTCCATGCACAAATAATGTGGTTGAATATGAGGCACTGGTCATAAGCATCAAAATGGCCGTAGAATGGAAAATCATAGAGTTAAAGGTCTATGGAGACTCACAACTAGTTGTTCATCAAATCAACAACGACTATCAAACAAAGGATGACAAGCTACTACCATACAAACGAATGGTGGATGATTTCAAATTTTGTGCACATCACCTTCGAGCAAATACCAATGTTGAACAACAAAGCAGCCGATGAAATGGCTACTATCGCTTCATTACTACAAATTCTAGAGCAATAGAGTTGTTATGAGTTCCTGGTAGAGCAACTGTTCTCCCCCGCCTATGACCACTCTGAATCCCAGGTTATCTATGCCTTAACTGGTTCAGATTCTCCGTTATATGGACCAATATACGACTACCTCAAGCACAATATCTTACCTATTGATCAATCCCGTAACCAAAAATGTAACTTTATCCGACAAGCTACCCGTTACACCCTTACTGCCGATACTTTGTATCGTCGAGGTCTTGATGGTACTCTTCTTCGTTGCCTTGATCGTAATGATTCCGATTCTGCTTTACACGAGCTTCACGAAGGTATTTGTGGCACACATTCAAGTGGCACTACTCTTGCTAAAAAGCTTCTAAGAATGGGATACTACTGGCCTACAATGGAGAAAGACTCATATCATTTCGCCAAGAAATGTCCTAAATGCCAGATCCATGGCAATCTGATACATGCACCAGCACAGGAACTACAGCCCTTTACAACATCTTGGCCATTTTATCAGTGGGGACTAGACTTGGTTGGCAAAATTCATCCTTCATCTTCAAATGGACACAAGTTCATTATAACTGCAACAGAATACTTTACCAAATGGATAGAAGCAGTTCCCATGACCACAATGACAGGGAAACAAATTGCCTCTTTTATCCTCAATTATCTGATCTGCAGATATGGTATTCCAAGTTCAATCGTCACAGATAATGGACGGCCTTTAAGAATCAAGATGTCCATGAACTATGTGAAAAATTCAAAATCCAACATAGGTTCTCTACACCATATTACCCATAGGGCAATGGTCAAGCAGAAGCATCAAACAAGACAATACTGAAAATCCTCAAGAAAACAGTGAATGATGCAAGCAAAGATTGGCACGTACAACTCAATCCAGCACTTTGGGCATACAGAACCAGCATCCGCACACCTACAGGAGCAACACCATACTCATTGGTATATGGATCAGAAGCTATTTTACCCCTAGAGGTAGAAATTCCATCTCTTAGAGTCTCTTTGAAAGGCTTAATCCCAGATGAAGAGTATCGAGTTAACCGACTGCAAGAACTTGAGCTATTATATGAAAGACGCCAACATGCTTACACTCATCTCAAAGCATATCGGCAACGCATGTGCAGGAGCTACAATCACAAGGTCATTCCGCGCAACTTCAAGGTTGGTGACCTAGTCCTCAAAGAAAATCCAAGAAATTAGCAAGATCGAGAAAAGAAAGGGAAATTTGAACCTAACTGGTTGGGTCCCTATGTTATCATATTAGTCTATGGATCAGGTGCCTATCAGCTAACAAATTCTGAAGGAGATATGCTCGACGACCCAACCAATAGCATCCATCTAAAGAAGTACTACACTTAAGTGGCCTAGTGCACGTAAAAAGCCAAAATAAGCAAAAAAAAACAAAAACAAAAAACAAAAACAAAAAACAAAAAAAACAAAAAAAATCCAAAAATCCAGAAAAAGCAAAAACAGAGAGTACAAATAAAAACAAAGGGTGAAAACCTGGTAAACAGGCGCTCTTGTGAAAGAACGGTTCCTCTATCTATTTCCATGCCATTTTATCCATACAAACACTATTGGTCATCGCCCGACACTTAGCCCATATCCATTCAAGACATACTTAGCATAGTCACTATCCTGATTTGTCTATATATATCCTCTTACCACATCCACCATTATTTGGAAATCATTGTACATGATCATATCAATAGGCACATTCAACTAGGGGCATGTAAATCGTCAATATTGCAAACATTTAAAACATCAAGACTAGAGGCAAAACTAAAAAACGTGACATCCAACAAACCACAACAACCAAAAACTACGCTTCATCGCCAAAACCAAAACAAAACAAGTCACAAAAATACCAAGGATGGATGATTTTCTGAAGTACTAAATGTTGCATTCTTGCATAAAGTCTTGACTAGTTTTGCATTTTAAACTTTTTTTGAATTATTGGATTCTCTTCCTTGTCTCACTAAATGCTTCACAGCCAGAGTTCAAGGGGACCTTCAATATTTTCTTAGTCTTCTATCTAGGAGGTGATCGCTTGTACTGTGTGAATGCTTGCCTCGAGACGTGATATATCGAATATCACTGAAGGCCTGATTCCACTTCACGCATACAAATGATCTAATCTTGTCTGTTTACGCAATACGCACTCAGGTTGTCCTGGTTCAATTATACCTTGACGCTTGTGCTATCTTGCAAAATCAAACAATATGTAAATTTTTCTCAGGTCATTATGGTTCAATTATACCACTATGCTTGTATAAATTTTTAACATATCCTAAACAAATCAATGCTCAATGATGATATCTACAAAGAAAGCAAATAACATATGGTTATATCGGATGGCAAATACAGAATGAGGGATGCTCCAAAACATTAGTTGCATATCATTTTACAATTAGTTGCATATCATTTTACATGTTTGCATATCATTTTACAATTAGTTGCATATCATTTTAACATCTCATTTTCAAGATACATCTCACAGCATATAAAAGCATACATCCTGCATCATACATTACATCATATATTTAAGCATTGCATCATCGCATAACATAACCCACATAACATGCATCCATATAAACAAATCACATGATAAAAAATGGTGACGTGTATATATATATCTCAAAACTGATCAAAATGTACAAAATGTGTCCAAACACTGTGTCCAGTACAAAGAATACCAAATGCTAAAAAATGCAACAGAGACCATGTCTCTCAAGTATGACTATCCCCTGATGGAGATGGTCTCGCTCCAGATACACCCGCCCCTGGATCTCCAGGAGGGTCCTGTCTCGATGGCCCCGTAACACCTCGGCTCTCAGATCGCGATCCAGTGGCTCGAGATCGACTAGATCTCGACTGTGCAAAACTCTGAACTCGCCTGTCCTTGGGTACTGCAGCCTCATAGTGCCGCCTATAATACTCTGCTTCCTGCACTCTCAGCGCCAACTCTCTCAGGGTGTCTCTCATCGGACCACCCGCCGCTGCTCTCTGCATGCTCGCCACCACCTCCTCTGCTCGCCCCCTCCGCTCTATCTCGGTGTCTCGCTTAGTAGTCAACTGAGAAATCTGCCGCTGATAGGTCAAAATTTATGCCTGCAGCTACTGCACAGTAATCTGCAAGGTCCGTATCTGGGCATCCTCCATATGACCTGAGACCCGAACCCGTAACGGTACCTGTGCTGGAGGAACCCCTCCCACTCGACCTATCCTCGGTACTGGAGGTGGGAGTACATCCGTCCTCCTCCTTTGTGCTGGTCGACTAGGCTCATCCTCACCCCCCACTGCAGCTAGCACCTCCCCCACTCTCCCCTATCTACCGGCTCCAATAGCCAATCCACCTCTCCTCCTCTCTATCCTCCCCTGTCGCACTGCTCTCTCCACACCTCTATCTCCCTGCCTCCCTCTACCTCCTCTCCCTCGTCCTCCTCCTCCATCCTCCCCATCATTTCCATCGTCTCCCCCATCTCCCTCCTCCCCATCTGAATCAAAGGTTGGCCTCATCTCCTTAGGATCAGATATCCTGGCCACCGCCCGCGCAGCAAACAAACGAGCAAACTCATCTGTCATACCCTCATCCTGAATCTCCGGGGCATAGTCCCATATCTGCCCAGCCAATCCCACAAACTCCACCACCACGACACTATCAATAGTCGGCCCCCAATCAGCCACATCCTGCTGCCGCCGTGCATAAAGGCAAGCTCCCTGAGGAATACCTTGCTGGCGCCCAAACTATCTCAAAACTCGGGTCACCACAAACCGCTCAATCACGAACGGGGTCCTCCCAATCGGGTATCAGGTCATGAATACAAAGGGCATCTCCAGCCCATCCTCCGCCCACACCTCACATCTTGTATATGGTCGCCAGGTGACCGTATCTATATCATCAAAAACCCTCCTCCAATGCTCTAGTTTGCCCAACTTACGCTGGAAAACTAGACCCCTGTATCCATAGACATATGCTGCACCTACGGGCCTGTCCCTGCCTGCTAATGGCCTCGCTGCTGGAATGTGCTCCCAGCACCATACCTGTAATAATGTCACGCCAGCTGACACACTGCCGTAACCGAGGTATACTACCTCATGCAGACTCCTGTATAAATGAGCCAGCATAGCTGACCTCCATGCAAACCTCCGGCCCTGAGTGACCATCTCCTCCAAAACTAACCCCCATCCCACCGAGAATCCCTTTGACCTGCGATCAAGACAAAGGAATCCACCAATAAACCCTGCTAGAACGGATGGCAGCGATGCATAGTCCAAGTCCAAAAACTCCTGCCATGGGATCTCATAGCCGCAGACAGTATCATCATGAAAAATGCGGCGCAGTGCCTCTGTGCCACCCTCCTCTGATTGCTCGTATGGTAGTAGTGCCCCTACTACTGGGATGCACAGAATCCGGTAACAGTCCTCAGGTGTGACTGTCATCTCTCAAGTGGCAAAATGAAAGGTGTTCGTATCACTGTGCCACCTCTCTGCCAAAGCTGTCAATAACCCTCGGTTCACAATGAACCGAGGCATATCCAGAAGAGAAGTCAATCCACATCTCTCAATGATGTCCAGGTCGGCCTGTGACAACCGCGACATCAATGTCCACGGTCTGGGGAATCTCTCTCTGCGACTGAACCACGCCCAATCGCTCCTGTCAACATGCAAAACAAATCCAATATCAGTTTCCACATCAAATCAAAGATATCAAAATCAAACTTACATCAATAACATGAAACACTTTGCTCATCTACATCAAAGTTCAAAATCCTATCATTTCATATCAATTTGTAAAACAACTCAAGTTCTCAAAAACCATATCAAAACTTGTAACACAACTGAAGTCTCCAAAATCACATAAACTTGTAAAACAACTCAAGTTTCCCACCCATATCAGCTTGTAAAACAACTCAAGTTTCCAACCCATATCGGCTTGTAACACAACTCAGGCTTCACACATTGAACTTAAAAAAAGAAAACGCAAACAAATCATATTTTGATCAAACACAACACATTGATATCTATACATAACGTGGAAAATCGCAAATCAAAACAAGCTATCTCAAACACTCATATTGGATAGAAGCATAAAATCATGACAAACAGACCAAATCAAATTTTCAAATTGGCTCATCTCGCAAAATTTTTCTAGATGCACTAAAACAGATACCCAATGCGCTAAAAAACCCCCACGCGCTAGGCTGTCTTTCCTACGCGCTATTCTTTTTACCCTACGCGCTAGACTCTGTCTACGCGCTAATCTTTTCACCCCATGCGCCACCTAACCTACCCTATGTGCTAGACTGACCCTACGCGCTAATCTACACCCCCTATGCGCTACCCGTTTGGCCCTATGCGCTAGGTTCACCCTACGCACTAAACCCCCTTACCTATGCGAACCCTTGCGACCCCTATGCGCTAGGTCTACCCTACGCGCTAACCTATTGACGCGACGCGCTACCTTACGGCTGCCATGCGCTATTCTACGTATATGCGCTAACATATTTTTGCCATGCGCTATCCTATTTCTTTCGGACGCGACCCCTAAAATTAAACTTGATGCGCTACTCTAAACTTTGTATGCGCTAAACTAAGCCCTGGACGCACTAAACCGTTAAACCCGAACTTTGAAATTCAAAAAATGACTAAAAACAACAAAATGAAAAGTAAAAAAAGGGTCAAAAATGTTGACTTACTGGTGGTCCACGCGATGCAGGTCTCCGGTACCTCCGAACATGCTCGAAACGGTGTCTATGATAAGGAATAGGCATTTTCTCTGCAGACCAAATTCTCTTTCTCCAAAGTCAAATAAGCACAAATGAATCTAAATCAAGCCCTTTTCCCCTTTTATAGGAGGAAAATGAAATTAGGGTTAGCCAAATGGACCTGTAATATGGTCGCGGTCTCCCCTATACCATAACATTTGTAACTTATCGGGAGATGAATCAATTTGCACACATTTTACATGCACGAAATCATTCACATCATACGCGACTCATCAAATCAAATCAAAAATTTTCAAAAATAAAAATAAAAATTGATTCATCTCCCGAGGGGGCATCACCATCAAAATATCGAATCTGGGGCATCACACATCATATCGAATCCGGGGCACGACTGGCAAATCATAAGAGCAACACAAAAATTGCATTTGATCATGAATCACAAAAACACATCATTTTCTTTGAAATAACATGTGCACACACGTCACTTCAAAGAGGGGCAAAATGTAGATGTATAAAAATGACCATATTCCTAAATGAATATTTTATGTTCATTTCTCTATTTAATTAAATCCAATTTAATTAAATTACTCACATTCCTCTATTTAATTAAGTAAATTACTCAATTTATTTAAATTAAATTCACTATACCCATTTAATGAATAAATCATTTTATTCAATTAAATCCTCCCTATCCACTTTTAATTAAATTCAAATTTAATTAAATAGTTATCCTAAATTAAATAAATCTAATTTATTTAATTGCAACCAAATTGAATTAAATCATTTATTTCAATTAAATCCTATTATCCCTCCATCCACTTGCAAAATTCTATATCTCCCACTTGCCTTCCCAAACCCCTTTCTAATCCCTTCTAGAATTTTCTAAATGCTTCTAATTAACCTAACCCCTCCTCTAAACTTTGTCACATCCCTAAGCAAAGGGAAGTCACTTCTCAAACCCTCAAAGTCTTTGATAACCATTAAAGGCTTTCAACCTTCAACCACTAAATGGCTCAAAGTCTTTGATAACCATTGAAGGCTTTCAACCTTCAACCACTTAATCCTCAAAGTCTCCAATAACCCTTAATGGTTAACTCAAACCCTCCTACATGGTTAAAACATTTGTTTTGACTCAACCTTCATCCAACCCAAGGGTCTCATCAGGCCATTAATGCTTTGACCATGATTATCTCTTAATCATTTGCACAAAGGTTTATCCTTGGATTAACTCTTAATTCAGTGGGTAATCTTAATTTAGACTTGACCCTTAGCCTCTAGATAACCATGAGGTCTTCTCAGGCATTCAATGTCTCCAACCCCTTCTCTCAATCCAACCCTATGTTGACACTTGTCACCATTTCATTGGTGCAAATTGTGCACATGGATCCCCAACTTTCAAATTCAACCCTTGATTGAATCTTTCAATCCTGACCATCCATTGCCCTATTCTTGCTATAAATAGAGCTCTCATTCCTCCATAACAATCATCCTCCAAATTTGTAGCATCACACTTATGCTCAAATACATTCAAGCTTTCATATCTCATTTTATGCTTATCATTTTAGCCTCTTTGAAATCAGGAATTAATCTAAATATGCATGTTTAGAATATTTTCTTTATCATTTAGCTCAATCATAGACTAAATATATCATGTTAGGATAGTATTCATACTAACCTTGTCATCTTATCATCTAGTTTATTGCATTTCTAGAATCATACATAGCTTATAACACATCTCATACTAAAATCTATCAAAGCATCTCTCGTTCTTGCATTTGTCATCCCTAAACCATTTTGCTCAGTGATCTGAAAGCAAAAACATTGGTTTGAGGGACATTGTAAGATAGAGAACCATGGGACCCACCTTGGGAAACTAAGTAATACTTTGTTACTCCATAGCTTGCACCAAGAAGTCCTGTGTGTGTGTGTGGACTAGTATTCTAACATATTTTCACATATTGAGTTTTATCAGCCCACTTTTCCCGCATACACATACCAATCTTGAATGTGGATGGAAATTATTTACTATTTTTAGTGACATCATGTTTGATGTAAACATGTCATATGTTATTTTGATGGATTTGATTACCTATAATAGCAAAAATGTGTCATGTTGGCAACATTCCAAGAATAAATGCAATTTCTTTTGACCATAATTGAAAGGCCATGGATCATTGCAAAGGGTTTTCTTAGTTGAGTAATTTATATATTACATAGATGTAAATGCAAAATCATATTGGGGGTATGCAATGTAGGTGACAAGAATTACACACTCATACAAAATTACAATATACAACTTTTGTTAGGCCAATCACACAGTATAAACAAACCACATTGATCACATTTGATCAAATTCAACTACAAATATATGGACTAACCACCTTGCCACTTTTATAAAATTGCATGTTAGTCATTAGAGGCCTATTGGACTGATCACATTGCTACTTTCATAAATCTACATCATACCCAACACAATAATATGACCTAATACTATTAATAAGCATGTCAAAATCCACAATCATATTCTTCCCAACTACAAAACATAATACAAATACAATATATTTGTGAATTCTCCAATCCAAAATAATTATATTATGATTTCTTAACATAACTATTGTATAGGTTTTTAGCAGTAAAACAATGAACCCAAGCAAAAGGCCCACAAAACAAATACAACCAAAGCAAGAACAAACATCGAAAAGGTAAGTACATCACTTCATTGTCATTGAAAAATATTTGTACCCAATTCTCCAATATTAACAACATCTAATTATATTTCACTAGTAGAAATATGACAAATAAATGACCAGGTGACTAAAACTTTTAGTCACGACAAGTAAAAATGACCAAATTCTAGTCATTTTTTGCAACACGGCTATAAATGACCAATTTGATCGTGGGGTAAAATCACAACTAAATAATTAGTCACACAAACAAAAATGACTTAATAAATGACTACTCCCCTATACAGTATGATATTAACATGGTCACAAGTAAAGTGGGCAATTAAAAAAATATTTGGAATTGGCACGTGGCCAATTGTATTGTGTGCACAGGGTCAATAGAAAATTTGGGTGAATATATATATATATATATATATATATATATATATATATATATATATATATATATATATATATATATATATATATATATATTGTGTGTGTGTGTGTGTGCGTGCGCGTGCACGCACACACACACACAATTTCTCCCTCCTCCCTTGATAACTATTGTTTTTTTAAAAAGAACAAAATATTTCTCAATTGTCTCAAAGGTTGCATTTTATTTATTTCAAATACATTGTGCTTTTAACAATTTTTCCACTAAATTGTTTTAAGAATTACAAAAGTTAGCATTGAATTTCCCCACTAATGGGATGTGCATTGGATCTCATCCATAGGATGAATTCAATCTCCTTCTAGGGCTACAAGGAAACCTAAAATTAAACAACAAGAAAGGGAAAGGAGTTCAAACTCTAACTTTTTTTTGGCAGGTTGTAACAACATTCCTCTCCTTAAAGGCCATGATTGAGGTTTTGAAGAGGGATTGGTCTCAAGAAGAGAGCCATGGTAAATTTATGCTCATGCTAAGTCCATTGGAGATTTTTTTTTTTATAATTTTTTTTCAAATGCTTATGCTAATAACAATTTTTGGGGTTTTGTTTGCAGGTTGCTTGCCCTCTTTCTGGGTTTTTGTTTGCAGGTTGAATCTTCTTGTTTTCCTCTTGTTAGTTGTAGTTTTATTTTTATTTCATATGAAGCATCTAGTTTTCCTCTTATTTCCTCTCCTCAAAGAAAATCCTAGATCTATGTGTCTCGTCCTTTGTTTTGTTTTCACATGCATCCAACTATGGACCTAAAAGAAATGGCGATCATAAAATCTGCAAGAGACTCTTGTTTTATATGCACTATTTGCTTATTTATCATATGTTTTTTGCTAATTTGAAAAAAACTTGCATTTTTTTTTTATTGGCCTAAGAGGCCACTGCAACCCCCTCCCTATATCGGGGTGTTGCCCTATCATGGGCCGTGACACCACATTAAGGATGCCACAGTCCATGGGGGCTGCGACATCCCCCGTGGGGGTGTCACGGTCCATGGTGCTATGACATCCCCATGGGGGTGTCGCAGTCCATGGTGCTGCGACATTCCTATGGGGGTGTCGCAATCCATGGTGCTACAACATCCCTATGGGGGTGTCGCAGTCCATGGGGGTTGCAACATCCCCATGGGGTGCCACAATCCCTGGTCTGCATACCCCCTTGATTATTTTATTTTATTAAAAAAAATTATATATATATATATATATACACATATACATATGTACATATGTATATATACATATGTACATATGTATATATATGTATGTATATATACATGTATACATATGTACATATGTATATATACATATATATACATATATACATACATAGATACATACATATATATATGTATATATGTATATACATATATATATACATACATACATATATAAATACATATATGTATATACATACATATATGTATACACACACACACACACACACACACACACACACACACACACACACACATATACAGACATACATATGTATACATATATATCTATACATATATATATATATATATATGTACATATATATATATATGTACATATATATTATATATATATATATATGTACATATATATATATATGTACATATATATATATATACATATATATATATATATACATATATATATGTACATATATATATATATGTACATATATATATATGTACATATATATATATATGTACATATATATATGTACATATATATATATATATATATATATATGTACATATATACATATATATATATATGTATATATGTATATATACATATATACATATATATATATATGTATATGTATATATATATATATATATATACTGTTGGAATGATCTGATACTGGTAGTAAACCGAGAGGGGAGGGGGGTGAATCAGTTTACTCACAAGTACAACAATTAATTCAGTTATAAACCTTATACTGGAGCACAACATACATAACACCAATATTTTGACGTGGAAAATCCGGAAAGGGAAAAACCACAGTGGGAAACCCTACCCACGATCAGATGAATACTCTCTAGTAGTATTATAAATAATTACAATGGGGTTTGTACTTGCAGAAAGGCCATCGGACTACAATCCAAAAAGAAATGAACTGTGAAAGTAGCATCTACTAATGCTTGATACAGTTTCGGTTAAGCACTGATGTCTGCTCTGCAATACAAAACCTTTCCAACCTTCACTTGAATGATATGACTTTATTCGTACATAATCCTTCCTCTGATAATGCAAACATAACCATCCATCCCATCAATATCCAAATTACATGAATAAGTCACCTATAAATACAGATCATCAACCTTATTGACAAGCTTGGCTAAACCTTAAACCTATAAATCCATAATTACAAAAATTACATCACATGATACCACTAGACCAATATTATGATTTACATTACATAGCATGGACCTAAAACAAGTATCCAAACAATTATATTCGTTGGAGATTCGGCTAAGACCAAAATCCAACACGTTTCACCAACCGGTAAAACCCCTTAGTGAAATAACAAAAAGTTTAACCGGATCCAAATAGGACCATCATAACAACATGTCATCCAATGAAAAGTCACCAAATACTCAGAATATGATCAAGAAGCACCTTCAGTGTGATAGAAACCGATTCCATAAGGCGGACCCAAAATCCACTAACCAAGTCACCAAATAATGCATATTGGTAAAGCTAACCAAGATAGCAGAGGCAAGTCGGTAAAGCCAAAAACTAGCCAGTATCGGTACATACCAAAAGCGATAACAAACAAAGCACCAAATCATGAACCAATAGAATATAGCAAGCATATAACCATCTAGAATAAGAATCCAAAACCGAATCCAGGGATTTGATCATACCATATCAAAATCACAACCAAAACCAAGAAGATCACCAAGACTAACCGGGATAGATCCAGTCACGATACAGTGTTGACATCAATGACAACTCTTAACCAAATCCAACATATTGCCAACAATATCCCCCTTTGGCATTGATGGCAACACTGAATGTGAAAAACATCCAAGTGGCAAGGAATGCCAACAATCTCCCTCAAAGATATGACTGGTTTTCACATGAATACCACCTCTCTGGTGCAGGAGCACCTAGTTTTATTGATGCATTTTCAAAATTTTGGAGTGATTGATCATGTTTGGGGTCAATGAGTGAATAAAGAACTATTTAAAAGTCCAAATGTGTGTTTTAAGGTTATGTATAGTTTTGTTGTCTCTTGTTTTAGCTTATTTGCTCAGTTTTGGCCAATGTGCCTTTGTAAGCCAAAAATGGCATCATTTTGCACAATTGGGTAAAACCCCTTGTAAGGCCTCGTAAGGATTTTGGACATGTTGGTTTGATGTTAGGGAACCATCCTATGGGGTTTAGAATGAGTAAAAATGTATAATTTTCAAAAATGCATGGTGGAGCAAAAGTTGTCATTGTTGCTTGACAACTTTTTGCAACTTTTCAAAAAAAATGATCAAATCGGTGGTTAAGGAACCAATGGGTGGTTAGCTATGAGTAAGTTGGAATATATAATGCTTTTTAAATCATTGTAAATGGGTTGGAATATCCAAAGAACAATTGTGAATGATATTTGAAGGCAATTTCTAGAGTTTTGCATAAAACTTGTAATTTGCTTATAGCAGTCCATACCAGATGATTTGATCTTGGTATTGTTATTTCATGGTGGTTTAGCATTAATTGTTGTGGTGCTTAGGAAGTGGTTATACTCTTTCATTGTGCAGGTTTAGTGCTTTGTTTGAAATTTTTCTTGAACTGCACTGCTCTCGGTCTGAGCAAAGGGATTAAGACCCTGGCAATGGCTCCTGCTTGAAATCCCATTGTGTTTTCTCAATGGGCCTTGGTATTCAATTCATTAATCTTGTGTGTAGTGTACATATTCATTTTGGTGTCCTGTAAGTTGCATTGAACCAAATTGCTATCATATCCTAGGCGAGCTCTGCCATAGCCCAACTAGGGATTATGACTGTTATTTTTATCATTGCTCGCAAGGGTGGTCAATTTTGATTGAGCCAAGTGTTTTTCATGGAATATTTTTTTCTATCAGATCCTCAATGTGTGTACAGAGGTGTGATAGGGTGTGGGAATCAACAAACCCTATTGGAGAACACTCTTAAACCCTTAAACCCTTAAAAAGAGCCATTTTAGGGTTCATATTTGTGTGGACGTATCAAAAAATCTAACCTCCTAAATCTCAAAGAATGTTCAAAAGGGTATTCGGATCACTAAAGCTCTTAGGAGGTCCTTTGGAATCTTTTTGAGTAATTGGGCGAAAATCGTGAAGGTAGGGCTAAAAGGGGCTCATAGGGCTACTAGGCCTATAAAATAGGAACTTGTGAAAATGATGGAGAAATGGAGTGAAACAAGACACAAAACCACATGATGGGAGTTGTTACATCATCTCAGCATCCTCCTAGACCCCTGCAAGCGAAGGTTAAAGATTTTGACAACTTGATGGTTGGACTTACCCTAGCGAGTTCTATCCATGAACTTGAGTAATTAGAGCAAACTAGTTGATAGAGAGCTCTTCAAAAGATTTTAGATGCTGGGATTGATTCAAGAGGAGAGAAAAGTGTAAACAAGCATGGAAGCCCACTATGACACCTCTTTCTAACCTACAAATCAAAGTGCAACTCTTTTGTGAGATCCTCCCTATCAAAGTGGTATCAGAGCAAGTTAAGATTTGGGAAGGAACCAATTGATGTCAAAGATTGAGTCAGTGGGTGAAAATAGCCTTAGGATGGTGACCAATGCGGATTTAGCCAAAAGGGTAGAAGACCAAGAGGAATAGAATAGACTCCTCAAGGAAAAGTTACGACGATTGGAGAACAAACTAGGTGAAGTAGAAGACAAAACTGAGAAGGTAACTATCAAAATCAATGAAGAAAAGGGTAAAAAAGTGGTAGAAGAGGATGACACACCTGAACCAGACCCTATTTTTCCTGAAGAGCCTTTCCTTAAAGCCATCAAAGACTTGGGAGGTAAGTCTCTAGAAGGAGTGCCACTGTTTTGTGGGAAAATGGAACCAGAAGTGGTTATGGAGTGGATTGAAGGGTTAGAGAATCACTTTGAATGTGATGGAATTAGTGAAGCATAAAAGGTGAAGGTAGCCAAATCTAGATTGAGGGGAGCAACCTTGACTTGGTGGAAGTTCATCCAAGAGGAAAGACAAAAGGAGGGTAAGAACCCAATTGCCACTTGGAAATGAATGCTAGCCAAGGTGAGAGAAGCCTTTGTCCCTAAAGACTGTGAAATTCAATTACACAAGAGGAGGCAAAATTTAAGACAAAGAGAACTAGATGTGAGCAGCTACACTGAAGAATTTCAGAAGTTGTGTTTGAGATCCAAGGTGGTAGAAGATGAAAGCATCAAGGTTGCCAGGTACTTGAATGGTTTGCGGTGGAATATCCAGGAAGAGTTAAGTTTGTTGTGTCCTAATATTGTCCACAAGTGCTATCAATTGACACTCAAGGTGGAAGAGAAGAGTAAAAAGAAACAAGATCAAAGCAATAGAGGTAGAGGTAGGGGAGGAAATGGCAGAGCTCATAGAGGTAGCTATGGTGGAAGAGGTGTAGACCAAAGATCCCAAGGGGAATCCAAGTTGGTAGAGCAAAGTGGGGATTCCAATAGTAAGAGCAGCTATAGAGTAAGGGAATCTAGCAACTCTAATAGAGGAAGGTCTAGTGGATCATGAAGAGGGTCCTATTTCTCCACAACAAAGTGCTACAATTGTCATCAACTTGGACACCCGGCCTATAGATGCCCCGAGAAGTCTTCTTCATCCCAAGGAGGTGAAAGGAGAGTAAGTTATATTCAAGAAGATGCAGCAAATGTGAAGACATTAGAAGTAAGCTTAGATTCCGAGGTTGGAGAGAATCTCATGATAAGAAGAGTTTGTTGGTATTTGCATGAAGATTGCATTAATGATATGTTATGTGGTAATGGTATTTATGATATTGCTAATATTGTTGTTATTATTGATATCGTCTTGTAACCGGTAGGAAGAGATTTGAGGAAGATGTTGTAAATCGACATGTAAGTTTATGAGTTAAACCGGTAACCGGTGTATAAGGTTAAACCCTTTCTATGTTATGTAACCGGTAAATCCTATCACTTGTTTTTGTTAAACCCTAACCGATTAAGTTTGTTGAAATGGTTATGTTGGTTTATTATCTGTTGAGCGGTAATGATGGAGACACGTGTGATCATTGTAAGAAGATAAGTTCAGATTGTTTTGCCACGTTTGTTTGATTGTCCAGGGAATGAGAAAAGGGGATTGCATCTAATGCAAAACATGCGATGAGTTACAAGTCCGATGAAGTGGTGATCATGGAGCCATTGGAATTTTCTTGAAGAATGTGTATAGATTGCTATGTAAATCCATCAGTCATACTTGAATCGATTTGTTTGTAATCTCTATGAGAGAATTAGGTTTTTGTTGTGTTACCGACCTAATTGATTTGTATTTAAGGTCAATGAAGTTGTTTTGTTTAGTGTTGGCAGAAATCAGTTGAGTGTGTGGTTGCTTAACTAGAGAATGGATTTGCAGTTTGAATAAAGGCAGATTGAAGCTTAAAAGGATCCGATCAAGCAAATGTAGTGCTATTTAGACATATCAAGAAAAATTGTTGTCTTCTAACAATTACAACAAAATTGAAACCCTAACCAGGTAAGCTCTAACAAGCTTGGTTACTTCTTAAATCATCTAACAAGGTGGTCCATTCGCTTGGATTCTCAAATCCTCTACCGAGGTTACTCCTAATAGGGTATTTGCTTTTTATCAAGGCATTTTGTAAATCCCTTAACTGGGTGATTCCTAACAGGATCAGTTCTTAACAGGACTTATTGTAAAAGCTTTAACAGGCTTGGCTCCTAACAGGGCGAACTTCAGAAGAGTTCAGATAGCTATCTTGTGAGTCTCATCTCACCATGGTTTTTACCTATTTGGGTTTTCCACGTATAAACATTTGTGTCATGTGGTGAATGTTTTTGTGGTTATGATCATATTTGTTGATTTGATTACAAGATTAAAGTTGTTTACTAATAAGTTGCTATAGCACTTAATTAGTTGATGTTAAGTATTCTTACGAGTATTGATCTTGACAGTAATATTCTATTGATAAGTTTACTTTGTGAGGTTGAGTTTGAGATTGGGAAGTTTGTATCAGTTTTTTAGTTTACTAATTCACCCCCCCCCCCCCCCTCCTATTCTCAGTAATCTACCAGATACTTATTCTTTTATCATACCATCAATTGGTATCAGAGCATCTGAGGTCCTCTTAAATCTAAAAGCCTAACCGCTTGAGGAAAAGATCTTTTAGATCATGATGAAGAAGGAAGGTTCGAAGTTCAACAAAGATAACTTTAGGATATGAAGCGACAAAATGAAGATTTACATTAAGAGTCTGGGAAGTCAGTATTGGGATCATGTAGAAACTTAGTATGTTACACCTATTGGAACTTTGACTGATGATCAAAAGAAAGAACAATAAGAAAATCATCAAGCATTGAAGGCCATTACCAGTTCCTTGTTTGATGTTGAATATGTAGATGTTCATGGTCTTGAAACTACATATGAAGTATGGAAAAAACTTGAAGAGATTTATAGCGGTGATGAACATGTTAAGATTGCTAAAGAGGAGAGCCTAAGAGGAAAGTTTGATGACAGGAGAATGTCTAAAGGTGATAATATCCAGCAGTATGGTCAAAGGATAAAAGAGATAGTTGGTGAAATAAAAAGTGCAAGAGGGAAAGTAGAAGATGCCACAGTGATCAGTAAGGTACTGAGAACCCTGCTACTGGTCTATGCTATCCGAGTTACAACTATTCAGGAGCTGAAGTCCATTGACAAAACTAAGGTAACTCTTGACTCTATCATTGGCAAACTTAGTGCTTTTGAATTAAATGACTATGATGCTAGTGTACAGAAATCAGAATCCGCATTTAGAGCTTCTGTCTCTAACACATCTGTGATAAAAAGTAGAGATACTTGTCATGGTTATGAATCTAGATCCAGCAAAGATGCTGATGATGAAGACAACTTAGTGGATCTTGAAGCATTGTTGGCAAAATGACTGCCTAGAGACACTGATAAATATAGAGGTAAACTACCTTTAAAATGTTTTGCATGCAACAAGATTGGTCATATAGCAGCTAATTGTCCTAATGGTGAAAATGAACATAAGAGAGACAAATTCAAGAAGTATAAGGGTAAAGGAAAGAGAGATTGTCTTATTTCTATTGATAGTGGTATCACTGATGAAGAATCTGATGATGATGCTAGTGAAGATATTGTGTTTGTAGCTATTAAGGAAGAGATATAAGATTAGAAGGCACTGGTGTCCACGACGGATAACTCTTATGATTGGATCATTGATAGTAGTTATTCACATCATATGACTGGTGATCGGAGAAAATTTCTTTCCTTGAAGGAATTTGATGGCGGTGTTGTCAGATTTGGCAATGACTCACCCTGTATGGTTAAAGGTAAGGGAGTTATTTCTCTTAATGGGAAGAGCAGTGTTGGCGATGTCTATTGGGTTGAAGGTCTAAAGCACAATCTTCTGAGTGTGGCACAACTTAATGATAGAGGATACCCACTGGAGTTTAGAAATGGTATGTGCAAAATATTTGACAACAAAGGTGAATTGATTGCAACTGGGAAACAAACTAGAGGTAATCTGTTTCATATTAATCCTAAAGTTAGCAACTGTTTGATTGCAAAGATAGATGATAGTTGGCTTTGGCATAAGAGATTTTGTCATATAAACTTTGATAACATTGTCAAAGTGAGCAAGTCCAAGACAGTAAGAGGTCTGCCTCAGCTAGACAAACCGGTTAATGCTCTTTGCAAAGAATGTCAGTTAGGAAAGATGACTTCTTCAACTTTCAAGAGCAAGTCCTTCTCAGCAGAGCACTTGTTAGATTTGGTTCATACAGATCTATGTGGACCAATAAGAACAAGAAGCATTCAAGGTGACAAATATTTCATGATCTTCACTGATAATTGCTCAAGGATGATGTGCGTCACATTCTCGAAGGATAAGAATGAAGCTTTTGGTAATGTCTCATGAATAATGATGAACAAAAAATACCCTAATCGATACTGAGAGGGGGGGGGGGTGAATCAATATATAGAAAAACTTCTCAACAACTTATCAAGTTAAACCAATGCTAACCAGTTGTCTTCATCACTGAACTTAACCATGGCAATACCGGTTAAATATAGTAAGACTTCAGACAACTAAACCAGTAAAACTGAATACTTCAAATAACATTCAACACTTGATAACTACTTCACCAATATACTCATGCATGTGTTGTATCAGTAATACCATAACTATTAGCTTTGCATGCATATTCACCTAAACAAAGACTGCTTAATCATCACATGAAAAATGCACAACTCATGGCACAAAGATTTTTCACGTGGAAACCCAAACGGGAAAAACCACGGTGGGGATGAATACCCATAAGATTGTTTTTGAACTCTTTTGAAGCTCGCTCTGTTAGGAGCCTAGTCCGGTTAAAGACTTTACAATAAGGTTCTGTTAGGAACCGATCCTGTTAAAGATCACCCGATTAAGAAATGGCTATTTACCCTGTTAAAGGTTACCTCGCTAGAGGATTTGAAGAACTCAATGATCTTGAGCCACCTAGTTAAAGGATTTACAATAAGCCTGTTAAAGCTACCCAACCAAGGGATTTTCCTACTATTGAAATGGTTAGAAGACAATAGGTAAAGCTTTGATATGATAACAACACTACATGCTAAGGCAGATCCTTTTTAGCTCCTCTACTTTGCAATCACACTCTGCAGTTTTCGACTCACTGGTCTGGCAAGTATCTCATTAGTAAAATACAAACACAACATTTGCCAACACAAACAATAACAAACATCATCGACCTTATAGACAATAATTAGGTCCGTAGCATAAACCCTAAACCCTAAACATTTTAGGTTTACAATTACAAGCAGTCCAATCCTGACCGTTCAAACATTTTGCATAGAATAAAACAATCTCAAACAGATCACAAGTCATTTTGCATCATCCATTCTTCACCGCATATGGAAATCAGTAACCCATCATGCTCTCTTCACATTCTGCTAAGAAGAATGTTCGTTCCCGAGGTAGACAATTAATGCAATTGATCTTCACATGCAAGATCCTCAAGGAAAACCTTCACGTGCACAAAACTATCATGGCATCTCGATCTCATCCTTATCTCTTAGCTAACTCATCACAGAATGTCACTGGTTGCATCGCACAAGCTATATTTCCAAACCGGAAACCCTAGAGCTAAGACTACCAACCGGTAGTCACACATAGTGAAACCCTGACACCGGTACACTTCATCCCTTCATACCGATTCTCTTACTTGAACATCAAATAACAACTTCTTCCAATCTTCATACCGGTTCACTTGCACTTATTAACATTAATGACAACATACATTATCATCATACCGGTTCATCATATGCCAACAAGTTCAAGGCATTCAGGGCCTTAGCTGAGAAAGAGAGTGGCAAAAAGATAAAATGTCTTAGAACAAATCAAGGCAATGAATTTACTTCTGAGGAATTCACTAAGTACTGTGATGAGAATGGTATCAAATGATAACTTTTTGCACCAAGGACACCACAACTGAATGGTATCACAAAGAGGAACAACCGGTCAGTGGTTGAAGCTGTTAGGACAATGTTGATACAAGGAGGTGTAGTGAAAATATTTTGGAAAGAAGTTGTAAGTACAACTGTCTACACAATGAATCGAGTTCTGGTGAAAAGAGGTAAGGACAAGACCCCTTACAAATATTGGTGGTGTAGGAGCACCTAAGGGTGAGCAAATACCCTTTTTCAATTTTGTCGTAAGAACTGGCTCTAGTCCATTAGGTTGTATGTTTGGAGCTTGGAGTGCCTTTTTTTTTTTGTATTCATGTTTTTGACACCACCCGCATGTGGAGCGCAACCATCGGCTACCAGAACAACGGGTTTCACCCTATTCTGATGCTCCGATGAGTATGCGTAAGACCGAAGTGGACCCATCGGCTATTGGCAGGACTATTTTCCACCTACCCCAATAACCCGATGAGGTCTCCAGCGGATTGGAGTGAGTGGAGCGAGTCGAAGTCGAGCCATCGGGTATCGACATAACTAGTTTTTGTGCCACTTGATAACCCGATGGGAAGCATACGCTTTGGAGCACACCATCGGCCATCGGCAAGAGGTGTTTTAGGTTACACGAATAACCCGATGGGAAAGCATTCTATTGGGAGCGCACCATCAGCCATCGGTAAGAGTGTTTTAATGCTACTCTGACAACCCGATGGAAACCAATGAGGAAGTGCAATTGGTACAATGTCATTGGACATCAGAGTAACTATTTTGAGGCTAACCTGATGACTCGATAGAAAGGGAAGTGAGTTGTAAACTGCCATCGGACATCGGAGTAAGTGTTTTAGTGCTAACCCGATGACTCGATGAGGAAAGTGATGCTAACCCGATGACCTAATGGAAATCCGAAAATCAATTATAGTCAGAAACCGAATGGTGTCGAGTTGAATCTCGTCCATTAGGGATGTTTCATGACATGTTTAGGAGGCTATAAAAGACCCAATGGGCATTTTGTATAAAGGTTAGAAAGAGGTTGGATTGGGATTGTCGGATATGTGATTCCACAAAAAAAAATCAAAAAAAAATCTTGTGAATAACAATTGAAAGATCCTTTTCTGGTTTATTTTCTCAAAGTTTAGTTTATGCTATAAATATGGTTTAAATCCTTAAGTGATAATGCAAATAGAGTAGATGTTTCTTTCTTGCGTTTGTGAGTTCTAGTTTTGAAGTCGTGCCAAGCTCAGCTCTGTAAATAAGTTGTCATTATGTTTCTTGTTTTATGTTTGTGTTTCACATATGTGAACATGCTTTGTCTTGATTCTCCATCGTGGGATCCACACGACCATTGGAGGTTGTCAAGAAGAGCCAACCATGTATAGTAGAGTTCTACTTGTAGCAGATTAGGGAATGGCATCGGTCGTTTCAGCAGACTGGCCCTGGGCGAGCTTGATGGTAGCCCGACTAGGTATTAGTGACCAAGAGGAATCACTTACAGGATAGACTGGAATCTAGGTTGTTAGCCTCAGACCAAGGGAAGATGGGATCAATAGGAAGAAAGATCCAAGCATGAGGAGGAAAACAACTTAGGGGAAGTTGTAGGTATAATCCATGGTAGAGCAAACCCTGCAAGTGTGTCTAGTGAGATTTGGTGGATTAGTGAGTTGGTGGGTTTACGAAAGTGAATTCATAAGGAGCATATTATCAAACCTCAGTAGTGAGGACCTAGAGTGGATTAGGGGAATAGAGAGAAGCATTCCCGGGTTAGGCTAGGAAGAAAGCCTTGGAGTGAGTCAATTTGACTCAAGCAACTAGGATCCTCCCTATCAATTGGTATGGAAGATCACTTGATGTTAGCTATTTTAAGATATTTGGTAGTAAATGTTTTATTAAAAGAGGTGATTACATTAGCAAGTTTGAAGCTAAGAGTGACAAAGGCATATTTCTTGGCTATTCCACCGAGAGTAAGGCCTATAAATGCTTCAACAACTGGACACAGAGAATTGTTGAGAGTGCTGATGTTTGAGTAGATGAATGTCCTGAAGTCTCAGAAGGAAGCAATTCAGGGAAAAAGGATAAAGATCCTTGCATTTTGCTTTTGGAACCTGAAACTATTAAATCAGAAATTGGTAAAGCAAATTCTGATGCACCTATTCAACCAGAACAAATAAATTCATAAGAAGATGATAATGAAGAAGATGAACCTGAAGAGAATGATCATGTTATTCCTAGGTATGTAAAACTAAACCACAATCCTGAACGAATTATTGGGGATAAGGATGTTTGAGTACTAACTAGAAGAAGAATAAGAGAGAACTCTTGCATGATCTCCACCATTGAACCTAGAAGTGCTAAGGAGGCATTTGGTGATGATTATTGGGTTAAAGCTATGGAGGAGGAATTGGATCAAATTGAGAAGAACAACACTTGGACCCTGGTACTCCGACCGGTAAACAAGAATGTCATAGGTACCAAATGGGTATTCAAAAACAAGTTAAATGAAGATGGTGTTGTAGTTCGCAACAAGGCAAGATTAGTCTGCAAGGGTTATGCTCAAGAAGAAGGAGAAGATTATGGTGAAACTTTTGCAGCAGTAGCAAGACTGGAAGGTATCAAAACTTTACTTGCATTTGCAGCCCATATGAAGTTCAAGGTATACCAGATGGATATTAAGTCTGCATTTTTTAATGGGATATTGAAAGAAGAGGTATACATAGAGCAGCCAGATGGCTATGCTTTGACAAATGAGAAAGACATGGTATGCAGATTGCATAAAGCTTTGTATGGATTAAAGCAGGCACCCAGAGCATGGTATGAACGACTTCATACACATCTGGTGAAGATAGGCTTTGCAAGAACCAGTGATGATAGTAATATTTATCTCAAGTCTGAAGGAGATGAAATACTAGTCAGTGAAGTATTTGTTGATGATATTATTTTTAGAGGTAATGATGTCATGAGCAATAGTTTTGCAAATGAAATGAAAAATGAGTTCGAAATGTCTTTAGTAAGGGAAATAAAAATTTTCATAGGCTTGCATATACAACAAATGAAGAATGGCATTTTCATTACTCAATCTAAGTATGTGAAAGAGGTTTTGAAGACTTTTGGCACAAGTGACTGTAAGCCAGTTGGAACACCAATGGTTACAGGTTCTAAGTTATCCAAGGAAGATGAATCTAAGTCTGTTGATGAAAAGGAATATAGGTCAATGATTGGCAAATTACACTATGTTGTTCGCATCAGATCAGATATAGCCCATGCGGTTGGTATAGTTGCAAGATTCCAGAAGAATCCAAAGTAGACACACCTGATAGCAACCAAGAGAATTTTTAGGTATCTGAAAGGTATTGTTGACTATGGATTATGGTATTCATATGGAGGAATTTTTTGATTTGAAGGCATACATAGATGCTAATTGGAAAGGAAATGTTGATGACCGAAAAAGCACTACCGGTGGAGCATTCTTTCTAGGAGGAAGACTCGTTTCATGGAGTAGTAAGAAGCAGAGTTGTACTTCACAATCTACTGCTAAAGCTAAGTATGTTGCACCTTATATGAATTGCACACAGGCTATTTGGATGAGGCACATTTTGGAAGGTTTCAAGATGAAGATCTCAGAACCTATAAAGTTTTTATGTGATAATACAAGTGCCATAAATATTTCTAGGAATCCTGTTTTGCACGTACAAACCAAGCACATTGAATTGAAGTATCACTTTTTGAGGGAAAAAGTTCAAAGTAAAGATGTTATCTTAGAGCATGTTTCTACCAAGGAACAACTTGCATATATTTTTACCAAACCTCTGCCTAAGACCACTTTTGAGTATCTTAGAAGTCAGTTGAGGGTTATCCCTCTTCATGAAGTTAGTTAAGCATGATGCTGATTGCATCAGTCCCTGAATTACTTGCAAAATCTTAGAAGGATTGATGAAGAAGTGGATGTATTCCACAGGGGGAGCATCAAGTTGCAGTATGTTGTGATGCACGATGAAAATTTGCAATTACATGTTTTACTTTCAATTTGGCATTGATGTCAAAGGGGGAGAAGAATTATGTGATTGGCAAAGGGAAACCAGCAATAGGATAAAGACAGATAGAGCATGGTGAATATTTGGTAATGTAAACCAGGATTCCTATTCACCATTCACAGTAGCAATCAGAGGCGTAGATATTTGTATTGCCATCAATGCCAAAGTGGGAGATTGTTGGCATTTGCATGAAGATTGCATTAATGATATGTTATGTTGTCATTGATGTTAATTGGACCGGTAATGGTATTTATGATATTGTTGATATTGTTGTTACGCTGAAGGCGTCTCCTACTATGGAATGGACGACCTCTAAAAATGCATCCACGGCTGACAGGACACCTTAGCGGATGCAAGACGATTGGAAAGACTGCAACTGTCAATCAGTTTCACTATTTTTTTTTCCAAGTTTTTCCCGTCGTTTCCCACTTCCGGTTTTTCCTCTTGCCCAGAATTCAAGATTCACGATTCACGATTTATGGTTTACGATAATTGCATTTAATAGCAATAGTACAATGGCATCATTTGAACGCTGATTTTAAATATGAATGACAGTTGGGTTCCATTAACAAATGCATTTCAAATTTAAGTTATGTTTGGCTCTTTTTCATGCACCACGAATGGAACAAATATTATTTAAAAGTCCGCATTTTAAAGAAGCATTGAAAGCTGAGTAAAATAGAACTAGATTTACTTTTTGTATTTTTAAAAACCTTCTTATTATGTAGAGGAAATACGTGAAGCCCTAAGATTGTAACACTAGTTCTTAAAATTAATTAAAGATTTGTAAAAATGTTTGTTTAGTTTAAAATGTAACACTAGTTTAAAATTATAATTAATCAAATATTTATAAAAAATTATAATTAATCAAATATTTATAAAAATATTAAAATAAAATAAATTATAATTATTTATACTATGATATTTTTTATTTAAAATTGATCAATTACACTGTAAGTTTAAAATAATATTATATATAAGAATTAAATTTAAGATTAAGTTTAATATTATATTTACATTAAGTTTAATGGTGAGCTAAAGCTAATATCATATAAATTTAATTAAAATAATAGAATTTAAAGATAATAATAGTAAAAAATTAGATTTAAAATTAAATTTTTATTATATTTTAATACTAAAATTTTAATTATGTAGATTAAGTTATTATTATATAAATTTTTTGTTAGATTAGAATTAAAATTAAAATTAATTAGAATATGTTTAATTACTTTAAGTAAGATTTAATTTTATAAATTAAAAGAAAAATTAAGTTAAAATTCTAACATTAATATTATATATATATAAGTTATCAATTTTTATTTCTAAATTCAAAATAATGACAAAATACTTATAGATATTTTAATCAATTATTATATTATTGTCATCTTAATTAATAATTATTTCTAATTTTTTATTGAATAATTTTTCCACCAACCTCTCTAATTGTAAACTCACATGTTGATGAAATGCAACAAGTGGTGATGCACATGAAGAAAATTATACTTGCAACCAATTTTTTTCGACAAAAGCAACACTCTATTGGCAATAATAAAACTTGATATTAATGTTTCCATGGGATCACATCAATATTTACAAAATAAATGATAGGAAACTAGTACATATAATTTTGATTTTTATAATAAATGAATTATTTATCTCTCTTTCTCTCTCTCCACATCTATCCCTCCCTCGGTCTCTCTTTTCCAATACATCTTTATCTCTCTCCCTATTATCCCATATATCTCTCTCTCCCTATTTCTCTATGCCTGTCTATCTATCCCTATTTCTCTATCTTTCTATCTCTCCCTCTCTCCAACTCTATTTGTCTTCTCTACTTCTCCCACATCTTCCTATCTTTATCTCTCCATATAACTCTATCTCAATCTATTTCTTCCTTTTTCTCTCCATATATCTTCATCTCTACCTCTACCTTCATCTCCATATTTCTTCTTTCATATCTCCCTATATCTTTATATCTATATCCTTACCCTCCCCCCCCCTCCCCTCCCTCACTCACTCTTCCCTGCTCTATCTCTCCCTCTTTATATCCCTATATCTCCCTCTCTTCTTATTGTGAACATAACATGAGTCTATTGATAATGAATCTCGATTATCTTCTTTATAAACTCTTATTGGTAATGAAGCTTAATTATATGATTCCTAGTTTTCATTTTAGTCATGTTTGGATCCATGTAAGTGGGTGCATAATTGATTTCAATCTATCACTTTTCCATTAAGACATTTATTGCACAAACAACATCATTTTGCAAATGACCTATCAATCAACCTCATGTATTCCCCAAATGTATACAATACATAGAACAATATTTTTCCTAATTGACCTTCCACACCTTTTCGGTGTACCTATTGCACACTAAGGTGCAATTGCTAGTTATTATTGATATTGTCTTGTAACTGGTAGGAAGAGCTTTGAGGAAGCTGTTGTAAACTGATATGTAAGTTTGTGAGTTAAATCGGTAACTGGTGTATAAGGTTAAACCCTTTCTATGTTATGTAACCGGTAAAACCTACTAGTTATTTTTGTTAAACCCTAACCGATTAAGTTTGTTGAAATGGTTATGTTGTTTTATTATCTGTTGAGCGGTAATGATGGAGACACGTGTGATCATTGTAATAAGATAAGTTCAGATTGTTTTGGCGCATTTGTTTGATTGTCTAGGGAATGAGCAAAGTGTATTGCATCTAATGCAAAGCGTGTGATGAGTTACAAGTCCGATGAAGCGGTGATCATGGAGCAGTTGGAATTTTCTTGAAGAATGTGTATAGATTGCTATGTAAATCCAACGGTCACACTTGAATCGATTTGTTTGTAATCTCTATGAGAGAATTAGGTTTTTGTTGTGTTACCGACCTAATTGATTTGTATTTAAGGTCGATGAAGTTGTTTTGTTTAGTGTTGCCAAAGTGTTGGAAAAAATCAATTGAGTGTGTGGCTACCTAACCGGAGAATGGATCTGTAGTTAAAGTAAAGGCAGATTGAAGCTTAAAAGGATCCGATCAAGAAAATGTAGTGCTATTCAAACAGATTAAGAAAAATTGTTGTCTTCTAACAATTACAACAGAATTGAAATCCCCTCATCGGGTAAGCTCTAACAAGCTTGGTTACTTATTAAATCCTCTAACAAGGTGGTCCATTAGCTTGGATTCTAAAATCCTCTATCGAGGTTACTCCTCGCAGGTTATTTGCTTTTTATCAAGGCATTTTGTAAATCCCTTAATCGAGTGATTCCTAACAAGATCAGTTCTTAACATGACTTATTGTAAAAGCTTTAACAGGCTTGGCTCCTAACAGGACGAAATTCAGAAGAGTTCAGATAGCTATCTTGTGAGTCTCATCTCACCGTGGTTTTTACCTATTTGGGTTTTCCATGTATAAACATTTGTGTCATGTGGTGAATGTTTTTGTGGTTATGATCTTGTTTGTTGATTTGATCAACTTCTGATAAGGCATGATAACTAGAAGCATTGAGAGATGGAGTGTGTTGATATATGATTAAGCATTTGGATTTTTACAAGATTAAAGTTGTTTACTGTTAAGTTGATATAACACTTAACCGGTTGATGTTAAGTATTCTTACAAGTATTGATCTTAACAATAATATTCTATTGATAAGTTTACTTTGTGAGGTTGAGTTTGAGATTGGGAAGTTTGTATCAGTTTTTTAGTTTACTGATTCACCCCCCCCTCTCAGTAATCTACCAGATACTTATTCTTTCATCATACCATTAGAGTTTTGATCAAAGAACCGGTTAAGGAGGAACCTAGTCATAGAAGATCCTTGTTTAGGATAAAGTGCAAGATCATGGGTGAAGTGTGTAGAGTGGTGGTGGATTCAGGACCCACTGATAACATAGTGTTAGAAGAAGCAGGTAGAAAACTCAAATTGCAAAGAATCCCACATAGTGATCCTTATAGGGTTACTTGGCTCAACAAGGGGCAGCATGTTTTGGTGGTTGAGCAAAATTGGGTGGAGTTCACCATAGGAGGCTACAAAGAAAATATTATGTGTGATACCTTGCCAATGGATGCATGCCACCTACTCCTAGGTAGGCCTTGGCAATTTGATAGAAAAACAATACACCATGGGGAAAATAATTCATATACCTTTCAAACAGATGGAGTTACCTATAAAATTATGTCCTTAGGAGATCAAGAAGAGAGCAGATCTAAAGGTTCAAATGTGCTACTAGTTGGTGAGAAGGAGTTCGTATACACTCTCAAAGAAGGTGAACGAGTGGGGTTTGCACTTGTTGTGAAACCAAGAGAGGACAAGAAGGACAAGAAGGTTTGTATCCCTATTGAAGTGCATCAAATACTCAATCACTTCAAGGAGATCAGGAACACCTGCTACTTTACCTCCTCAATGAGCCATAAGTCGTCAAATTGACTTCATACCCGGAGCCTCATTGCCTAATAAAGCAGCCTACAAAATGACACCAAAGCAGAATAAAGAAGTGGCTAAACAAATCCAAGAAGTCTTGGAAAATGGTCTGATAAAAAAAAGCATCAGTCCATGTGCAGTTCCCACCATTTTGGCACCAAATAAGGGAGGCACTTGGAGACTTTGCACTGATTCAAGAGCCATCACCCGAATTACAATCAGGTATAGGTTTCCTATTCCAAAAATTGAAGATTTGATGGATTGTTTAGGGGGTGCGAAGTATTTTACCAAGATAGACCTCAAGAGTGGCTACCACCAAATCAGAACCAAGGAGGGAGATGAATGGAAGACAACATTCAAAACCACAAAAGGACTTTATGAATGGCTTGGTATGCCATTTGGACTCACGAATGCCCCTAGTACATTCATGAGACTCATGAATGAAGTGCTCAAAGATTATATTGGTAAATTTGTTGTTGTTTATTTAGATGACATCTTGATTTTTAGTAAGTTTGAAGAAGAACGTCTTAAGAATATGGTGATTGTATTGAAGCAATTATGTGATGAGAAACTAGCTATCAATTTGGAGAAATGTGAGTTGATGAAACAGGAGTTGGTATATCTTGGATTTGTAATCTCAAGTGGTGATTTGAACATTGATACCTCAAAGGTGGAAGCCATAATCAGTTGGCCTACACCTAAACAACAAGTGAAGTGGGGAGTTTTCATGGTTTGGCATAATTTTACAAGAAGTTCATCAGAGGGTTCAGTGATATATGTGCACCTATGCTTGATACAATCAAAGGAGGTGTAAAGACTATGTTTCAATGGACAAAAGAGGCACAAAAAGGATTTGAACTCTTGAAGACAAAGGTGGCTACTCAACATGTCCCTCTTCTTCCAAGATTTGACAAACTCTTCACCATAGAATGTGATGCAAACAACATAGCAGTTGGAGCGGTTCTAAGTCAGGACAATAGACCAGTTGCATTTTTCAATAAAAATCTCAATGAAGCCAAGAAAAGGTATTCCTCCTATGATTTGGAGTTATATGCACTTGTTAAATCACTTAGAAAATGGAGGCATTACTTATTACCTAAAGAATTTGTGGTTTACATTGATAACCAAGCTCTTAGTTTTCTCAACTCTCAGGAAAAGTTGAATCATAGGCATATCAAATGGGTAGAGTATTTGCAATCCTGTACTTTTACCATTAAGCATAAGTAAGGTCAATGTAATAAGATTGTTGATGCATTAAGTAGAAGGTTGCTAACAGTTCAAGAAGTGCAGCTCAAGAGCATTGGAGTTGATAGTTTCAAAGGGCTATATCAAGATGATGAAGATTTTGTTGCCATCTATAAGGTTTGCCAAGAGTTTAGGAATCATTTTCATGGTGAATATGCATATTTTACTTTGCAAGATGGTCTTTTATTTAAAGGAGGACAACTTTGTGTGCCAAGAGGGTCCATGTGAGAGAACTTTATGCAAGAGAAGCACAATGGTTGTTTAAGTGGTCATTTTGGGTTGAATAAGACTTCAGAACTTGTTCAAAGATTCTACTATTGGCCAAAGATGCAAAGGGATATTAGAAAATATGTTGACCAATGTGTTGTTTGTCAAAGGGAAAAGGTAACCTCTTCTAATGCTAGACTCTATCAACCATTACCTATTCCAAACCGACCATGGGAGTGTGTAAGTATGAATTTTGTTGTTGGTTTACCCAAGACCAAATCTAGATTTGATAGCATCTATTTTGTGGTAGATAGATTTAGTAAAATGGCCCATTTCAGTCCATGTAAGGTGAATCGTGATGCTAGTCATATTGCTCAATTATTTTTCAAGGAAGTCATTAGGATTCATGGCTTACCAATCAGTATAGTGTCAGATAGAGATACCAAATTCATTGGTCATTTTTGGAAAACTTTATGGTAGAGAATGGGTACTAACTTGTCTTTTAGCTCAGCCTACCATCCCCAAATGGATGGCCATATAGAGGTGGTCAATAGGACACTTGGGAACCTTCTTAGATGTTTGACAAAGGAGTATGGACAAGCTTGGGATCATATCATCCATCAAGCTAAATTTGCTTACAATTACAATGTGAATAGATCAACTGGTAAGAGTCCTTTTGAAGTAGTTTATGGGCTTCATCCAAGAGGTGTGTTGGAGATTTGAGACATTGGGAGTATGGAACAGAAGAGTGGACATGCTATTGACATGGCTCAGTCCATTAAGGAGATTCATGAGCAAGTTAGGTAGGCTTTACAAGAAAACTCTCAAAGAATTAAGGACAAAGTGGATGAAAAGAGGAAGAATACACAATTTGTTGTTGGTGACTTAGTAATGGTTCATTTGAGAAAAGAAAGGATTCAGAAAGGCATCCCTAGCAAACTTCAAATGAGGAGGATTGGACCTTGTAAGGTCTTGGCTAAGTATGGGCAAAATGCCTACAAACTTGATCTACCCAGGGACATGGCTTTGTCTCCTATTTTTAATGTTGCAGACTTGGTGCAGTACAAGGGCACACTTCCAGAGGAATGGAGTAGATTATCAGAGGTCTCTCAATCAATTTCAGACATTCCTTTACCACCTCCACTTATGCTACAAGCCGAGAAGGTGTTGGATTCAAGAATCCTCAAGAAGACTAGGCATACTGCCTATATGGAACATTTGGTTAAGTGGCAGCATCTTCCAAAATTTGAGGCCACTTGGGTACCTAAAGCAGACTTTCCAAAGTTTTACATTTCCCTCTCTTTGTTGCCTCAAGGAGTCACTTGACTTCTTTCTCATTGGGGGAGTATGGTGCAGGAGCACCTAGTTTTATTGATGCATTTTCAAAATTTTGGAGTGATTGATCATGTTTGGGGTCAATGAGTGAATAAAGGACTATGGAAAAGTCCAAATGTGTGTTTAAGGTTATGTATAGTTTTGTTGTCTCTTGTTTTAGCTTATTTGCTTAGTTTTGGCCAATGTGCCTTTGTAAGCCAAAAATGGCATCATTTTGCACAATTGGGTAATACCCCTTGTGAGGTCTCATAAGGCTTTTGGAAATGTTGGTTTTATGTTAGGAAATCATCCTAGGGGTTTTAGAATTAGTAAAAATGTATAAGTTTCAAAAATGCATGGTGGAGCAAAAGTTGTCATTGTTGCTTGACAACTTTTTGCAACTTTTAGAGCAACTTTTCAAAAAAAAATGATCAAATCGGTGGTTAAGGAACCGATGGGTGGTCGTTTGTGAGTAAGTTGGCATATATAATGCTTTTTAAATAATTGTAAAAGGGCTGGAAGATCCAAAGAGCAAATTGTGAATTATATTTGAAGGCAATTTCTAAATTTTTGCATAAAACTTGTAATTTGCTTATAGCAGTCCATACCAGATGGATTGATCTTGGTACTATTATTTTATGGTGGTTTATCATTCATTTTTGTGGTTCTTAGGAAGTGGTTATACTCTTTCATTGTGCAGGTTTAGTTCTTTCTTTGAAATTTTTCTTGAATTGCATTGCTCTCAGTCTGAGCAAAGGGATTAAGACCCTAGCAATGGCTCCTGCTTGAAATCCCATTGTGTTTTCTCAATGGCCCTTGGGATTAAATTCATGGAGCTTGTGTATAGTGTACATATTCATTTTGGTGTCTTGGAAGTTGCATTGAACCAAATTGCTATCATATCCTAGGCGAGCTCTGCCATAGCCTGACTAGGGATTATGACTGTTATTTTTATCATTGCTTGCAAGGGTGGTCAATTTTGATTGAACCAAGTGTTTGGAATGGAATATGGTTGTCTAGCAGAGCCTCAGTGTGTGTATGGAGGTGTGACAGGTTGTGGGAATCAACAAACCCTATTGGAGAACACTCTTAAACCCTTAAAAAGAGTCATTTTGGGGTTCGTACCTGTATGGACGTATCACACAATCTAACCTCCTAGATCTCAAAGAATGTTCAAAAGGGTATTCAGATCACTAAATCTCTTAGGAGGTCATTTGGAATATTTTTGAGTAATTGGGCAAAAACCATGAAGGTAGGGCTAAAAGGGGCTCATAGGGCTACTAGGCCCAGAAAATAGGAACTTGTGAAAGCGATGGAGAAATGGAGTGAAACTAGACACAAACCACATGATGGGAGTTTTTACATCATCTCAGCGTCCTCCTAGTCCCTTGCAAGTGAAGGCTAAAGATTTTGACAACTTGATGGTTGGACTTACCCTAGTGAGTTCTAGCCGTGAACTTGAGTAATTGGAGCAAACTAGTTGATAGAGAGCTTTCCAAAAGAATTTAGATGGTGGGATTGATTCAAGAGGAGAGAAAGGTGTAAACAAGCATGGAAGCCCACTATGACACCTCTTTCTAACCTACAAATCAAAGTGCAACTCTTTTGTGAGATCCTCCCTATCACTCTCCCCCTTTGACATCGATGACAAAGGACAGATGCCAGACCAAAAATACTGAACCAAACAACTAACTACTCCCCCTAAGTAGGAGCACCATCTTCATCAATTTGGATCAAATAAAATATCTGATTATCTTACTGGATTGATGCATTCTTGCATCTCTAAGTCTCTTCCGGAGGGTTGGTAACCCCCAATTGATCTTTGAGATATTCAAAAGTGTCTTTAGGCAATGGTTTAGTTAGAACATTTGCAATTTGTTCCTTAGTAGACACATAAACCAATCTAACTTCCTTTGCTTCAACCTTTTCCTTCAAGAAATTATACCTTATAGAAATGTGTTTTGATTTGGAATGAAATACCGGATTCTTTGACATATCAATAGCAACAATATTATCACAGTGAATAACAATAGGCTCATCATAACTTACCCTTATATCTTTTAACATTTGTTTCATCGATAAAATCTGAGTACAGTTGGTAGCAACTACAACATATTCTGTTTTAGCTATAGACAACAAAGTACATGATTGTTTCTTACTAAGCCATGAAAACAACTTAATCCATAGGAGGCAGTTAAGCCATGACACAAACCCAAGTGTTGGAGTGCACAACACAAGGAAACCAAAGGCGCACACCTTGCAATAGTCCCCAAAGATATGATCTAGTTCCTCTTCCATTGCTTTTATCCAATTTTCATCCTTACTTGCTTCAATAAATGATTCCAGTTTAATTTGAGAAATTAAACATACCTCTTCAACAACTAACCTTCTCCTAGTCATCACACCTTTCCTTTTATCTCCAATGATTTGATCTTCAGAATGTTTTAGTTTTACATACATGGGAGTCTTTGAATTTTCTTGATTTGCTGACTCATTCTGCTATTCATCTGTCACTATTGAATTTTCTGATGCTACCGGTGTCACTGGTTCATTGTTTGAACCGATTCTTGCATTACTGGTTCAGGTTTGAAATTTTTTATCTTGCGGTCCATAATCGAATGATCTGGTCTGATTACTACCATGCTCATCCACCTTGACATTTATACCCTCCATTATCCTATTCAATCTTTTGTTACAACATTTGTATGCTTTTGTCTTAGTAGAATAACCCAAAAATATTCCTTCATCACTTTTAGGATCAAACTTTCCTAATGCATCATCTCTTCTAATGTAACATATGCTTCCAAAAATTCTGAAATATCTGATAGGTAGGAGTATGACCAAACCATAATTCATAAGGAGTCTTACCAGTATCACCTTTTATGTGTATTCTGTTGAAAGTGTATATCGTTGTATTGACAACTTCCCTCCAATAGATATCAAGTAATCTAGTTTTGGTCATCATTGTCCTTGCTGCATCCAAAATTGTTATGTTATTTCTTTCCACTAATCCATTCTGATGTGGAGTCCTTGGGGCAGAAAGTTGTCTCCTAATACCATTCCTTTCACAAAAGTTGTTGAACTCACCAGATGTAAACTCACTGCCATGATCTGATCTTAAGCATTTTATCTTCAGTCCTGTCTCAGTCTCAACCATAGCTTTAAATATTTTGAATTTCTCAAAAGCTTCAGATTTGTCTTTCAAAAATGCTACCCACATAATTCTAGAATAGTCATCAACAAGTAACATAAAATATCTATCACCTTGAAAGCTTTTAGTCCTTGCTAGTCCACACAAATCAGTATGAATAAGATCAAGAAATTCATTAGATTTATCATGTATACTTCTAAAAGAAGTTCTAACTTGCTTACCCATTTGACATTCTCTACATACTGGATTATGAGGTTTAACAATCTTGGGCAAATCTCTGACAACCAGTATTGAACTGATCTTCACTATGCAATCAAAATTTACATGACACATCCTCTTATGCCATAACCAACTTTCATCAATCTGAGCAATCAAGCAAGCCTTCTCACCAGAGTTCAAATGAAAGATATTTCCATTGGTCTAAGTTCTGAAAGCAATCTCCAATCCAGATCTATGGAAAATGTTGATCTTACATTTTCCATCCTTGAATTGAAAATTAAAACCTATATCCACCATCTGACCTGCACTTAAAAGATTATGCTTTAAGTCTTCAACATAATAAATATTATCAGTATTATTCTTACCATTTAATGATATTATTCCTTTGCCTTTGATCCTGCATGCCTTGTCTCCAAATCTAACCAATCCACCATCAAATTCTTGCAATTATAAAAACTTTCTCTTGTCACCAATCATGTGATGTGAGCATCAATTGTCTATGACCCATTCATCCTTCTCTTCAATTTTTGCAGCTAAAGCCTTTTCTTCAGTATGAGTTGTTTCAATGACAGAATCTAGAGAATCGTCCTTAATAGAAATAAAGACCCAATCTTTGTTGGATGAGGCACCATTACCGGATCCACTCACAGGTTCATCATCATCAAAAATACCAAAACCATCATCACCAACATAATAACATGATTTATCCTTATTCCTTTTGAATCTAGGTCTGCTATGATATTCAGGATTAGGTTTATAATTCCTCACAAATCTTTCATGATTCCTAGTAGCTCTTTCGAGGCATCTAGAAACAAAATGACCAGTCTTATTGCATGAATAATATTTAAAAGGGACTTTTCCTTCATACTTTGAAGCAGTCACCGGTGAGGAGGGACCTCAAAGAGATCAATTTGAACTGGTCAGCAAGAGTAAACACAATGGAAACACCAAAGATAGGATGGAGGCAATGCAAAACATATTGTTTTATTGTATGAAAATTGATTACATCCAACTGGTAGCAACCACATTACAACATATCGGCTCACAGGCCTGGTAGAACATACATAATAGGTCACAACTGAGACCTTGAATCTTAAGATCTATCTTCTACGCACAATCTAGCTACTTGATTATCTAATTATTATATTCAAATGTGCAATTACAATTATATATATCAATCCAAAGGATCCAGTCGACCCAAAAAGGATCAAAACCCGAAGAACAAGACCTAACGTGCTAAATAAACAAGGTTGGCCTCTGCCAAGAGATTCCTCCAGAAAATCCAAAGGATGAAATGTAGATCTCAGGAAAAGGTCAGCCACATGCCAAGGAACATAGAAATCAACTCCCAAGGCTTTGCAAGCTTCGGAAGGGGTTCCAGTAGATCACCAAAATAGGTCCAGGCAATCGGTAACAAGAACTGCCAACCGGTAACAAAAAATTGTCAAGGAAACTGATAGCGATATCTTGTTGTAAAATGATCCAAATGCGACATGGTCTGGAAACAAGAAAGATGAGAAAGTCTTCAAGTAGAATCTAACTCCACAGGATCCGGTGAGCCAAAACCGAAACACACAGAAAGGAAAACTGAAACTGCAAACATAAGCAAAACAAAAACAAAATGTTTTTTTGGTTGATGCAATATTGCTATGAACTGGGGATGCCCTTGCATCAGACATCCAAGGTTATTGAAAAAGTGAGCCTCTCACTTTGTCGGGGTCAGAGGAAAACCAAGATGGTCTACCTCTGCCTGAGAAATCCAAGATGAATATTCAACTAGTCTGTCCTTCCATTTCACAAGATATTCCTTATACTGACTGCTCTGGGTATTACGCCCAATCCTATTGTCCAAAATCTCTTCAATCTGATTCGGTTCCTTCTGGGGCAACTATTTCTCCAAGTCTATAATATTGTCCTCACTGAATTCTGGTTCTTGATACTCACGAAGATTTTCAATATTAAACACAGGTGAAATACTCAGACTATCCGGTAACTCCACTTCATATGCATTTCCAGAACTGAACTTCCTCAAAATTCTGCAAGGTCCAAACTTCTTCATCTGCAACTTGTTATAAGTTCCAACTAGGAATCTCTCTTTTCTTAGATATATCATCACTTCATCGCCAACTTCAAATCCCTTATGTCTCCTCTTCTCATTTGCCTTCTCCTTATACTTATTGTTCATGCCTTCCAAATGTGTCTTAACCTGAATATGCAAGGCTGCCATGTGATTTGCAAAATCTTATGCTTCTGAACTTTTGTGGTCTTCACTACTAATGTCTCTCAATTATGATATACCTCTAGGATGCACTCCGGTAACAATCTCAAAAGGTGTTCTTATGGTACTTCTATTCACTGAATTTTTGTATAGGCAAACTCTACTTGTGCAAGGATCAAATCCCAACTTTCGGTTTTATCTCCCACTAAACATCTCAACAAGTTCCCAAACTTCGGTTAACAACTTTTGTTTGTCCATCAGTTTATGGATGAAAAGTAGAACTAAACTTCAAATCCGTCTTCATCTTCTTCCAAAGTGTTCTCCAAAAATAGCCAACAAACTTAGTGTGTTTGTCTGAAACTATTCTCTTATGTAATCCATGCAATCTCACCACTTCCTTGAAAAATAGGTTTGGTACATGTAATGCATTTGATGTCTTCTTACAAGGTATGAAATGAGCCATCTTCGAGAATCTATCCACTACCACAAATATAGAATCATTCCCTCTCGATGTCTTAGGCAATCCAAGTACAAAATCCATGCTTATATCCTCCCAAGGTCTTACCAATACTGTCAAAGGTTTGTACAATCCCACATTTTGACTATTACCCTTTTCAACTTGACAAACTGTACAACTCTACACATATCTCTTAACATCCTTATGAATCTAGGGCTAAAACTAATGCTCACTCACCAATGCTATTGTTTTGTCAATACCAAAATGTCCAGCTAATCCTCCACCGTGCTTCTCCTTTATTAGATTCTCCCTCATGGAACTCTTAGGTATGCACAACTAAAATCCTCTAAATAACATCCCATCCTGAATGAAGTAATCCAATCACTTGATTCTATCAACCATAATCGATTCTCTACATGCTTTCCAAGGTTCTACAAAATCTGGGTCATCATCATACAAGGTCTTTAAATCCTAATATGGTCACTCGCATCTCTGTTAGCAAATTTCTTCTCCTACTCAATGCATCAACTTTGTTAGATTTCCCACTTCTATGCTTCAACACAAAGGTGTAACTCTGCAAGAATTCTACCCATCTCATATGTCTCTGATTCAACTTACTCTGACTATTCAAATACTGCAAAGCTCGATGATCTATATACAACACAAACTCCTTAGGCAACAAGTAATGTATCCACTTCTTCAAGGCTTGAACTATGGCACAAAACTCATGATCATACACTGGATATCTCCTTCAGACATCATTCAATTTCTCACTGAAATAAGCTCTCCCTTCCTGACTCAAGACTACTCCTATTGTTATTCTAGTTGCATCACAATCCACTTGAAATACTTATTGAAATTCGATAAAGCCAACACAGGCTGTTCAGTCACTTTCTACTTCAACAGTCCAAAACTTTTGTTTGCTCTGGTGGTCCACTTGAATTCCTTCCGATCTCTTCTCATTGTCTCGGTCATAGGGTTACAAACTAAACTGAAATTTCTGATAAACTTCTGGTAAAAACTAGCCAATCCATGAAATGATCTTACCTCTCCAATGCTTTTCGGTGTAGGCCATTCAACAATTGCTTTCACTTTCTCAGGTTCCATCTTCAAACCATCCTTAGATATCACAAATCCCAAATAGACTAACTCATCCTTCATGAAAGTACACTTCTTAATGTTGATCAACAACTTTTATTCTCTCGATCTCTGCAAAACTTGTCTTAACTATAATAAATTCTCCTCTTTTGTCTTACTGAAAATCAAAATGTCATCCAATAACAAACTTACCCAATAATTTGTTCAATACCTCATTCATCAACCTCATGAAAGTACTTGGTGCATTAGTCAATCCAAAAGGCATCACCAACTGTTGGTGTAAATAATTATTCATCATGGATATTATTACACCTTACTTAAGTTTACTTAGGAAATGCATTTCATAGTAGTTTGGGTATGAGACACTTGGGTGTTTGTGCCACATTGGGATAGTGTGTATAGGAGAATTTCCACCTTTTATGGTGTTGATCGTGTTGTTACACACCACATTCAGTGGGTGATCCACCTCATGTAGACTATTATATTATTTCTCCTACCTACCCACACCTATTTCCTACCTACCCTTGTTTCTTATTGAGCCACATATCATGTTTGTGTGCTCACATATCCATAAGCCTTGCCTATATAAGAAGGCTCATCTACATTGTTTGTACAGGCAATCAATCAACATCTTGTAATGATCCAGTTGATTATATTTTGCATCTTGATAGAATACAGTTTATTCCTATCATCTATTTTGTTCTCTCTTATTTGTGCTTTCCATTGCCTCTTGATCTTGGCAAAATCTCACATGGTATCAGAGCCATTAGAGTGCCATTGGTTTGCCAATTGAGAGAAATTTGATGCTATTTGGGGTTTGCATTTTGGAGTTTTCTATTGCAGGTTATTATTGAAGCTTGATGGGTCAAATATGAGGTCATCATTGGATTGAGGAGGTCCAATAAAGTTAGTTTGCCTTTTGTTTCATCCAAATCGGACTTTGGAGGCCAAATCTAGAGGCATTTGAAATTTGATGCTGCGGCGGAAATTTTCCAAAAATTATAATTTTGCAGGCAATTTTCAAATAGCGATATCTCACTCATCCAGACTCCTTTTTTTGAGCAATTTTTTTTTGTTTTGGGGTAGAATTTTGTGATCTATACAGTGGTGCAAGATTGTTATGATTTTCGGATGCAAGTTTTCGAAAATCGTGAAATCCCGATTTTTACAACTTTGGAGGCTTCATTTGGGCTCATATGGACTCCTTTTCAGGTGCTGTTTTTTTTTAAAGTGCATAATTTTTCATCTACTTTCATAATCAACCATTTGTTTGCAGTGATTTTAAGTAGAAACTGTACTTTCAGTATTTAGCCATTTTTGGCATATTTGGTACTTGCATTTTGCTTTGATCTTAGTTTAGATCACTAGCAGCATTTGTTGGTCTCTTAGATCTCATTTTGAGAATTTGTAAAGTTGAAATCAGAAGTCCACTTTGCTATTATTTACAAGTGCCAACATGATCTTTTTAGGGGGGGTCAGTTGTTCATTTATATCTCTTGGTGAAATTCCATTGGAGGCATCTTCATCTGTAGTATTCTACAGGGCTTCTTTGTTGGTGGCATCATTTTCATGTTTCCACATTTGAATATTTTATCATGATGTATGCTCTTGCATGAGCAATGTCGTACTCGCACTATCATAAAGTGCCACACCTCTTTGTATCTTGTCATTGTTAACTATTTGATGTAATCCTCTTGTACACTTAGATTAGGAATATCTTGTGAGACTTGGTGCATGGCTCCAGTTGAGACTTAGATTGTACACATTTGTGCATGGCTCCTATGAGACTTGGATTGTACTGGTATTTCTGCTATTTCTGAGTATCCAGATGATGCTCACAGCAAATTGTCTCCATGCCTAATCTTCTTTTTATTGCAGCGAGTGATTCATCGTCATCGACTTGGTACCTGGTTTTGTCACACTTTGACATTATTGGTGCAACATTGGCTCTCTTTCTTCCTCATGGGGAGGTATTTTGGTCATCATCATTAGACCATCTTGTCAGGAGATTCGACATTGAGGGGGGGCTTCATGGTCTCTTCTTCTCTCTTATGGGGGGACATAGTTTTGTTCTTCTCCTTCATCATTGAGAGCATTGCATGCTTTCATCATCTCTCTTTTGGGGGAGGTTTTTTTTCCATTGGGTTTTTCTCTCTTTCTTCATTTATGGGAGATTGCATTTGCATTTGTACATGTGTACCTAACATGGCCTCGTAGCCGGGACCCATCTTGCGTTTCTTAGTTGCATTGTAGACTTTAGTGCATTCCCCTAAGTTGCACTTAAGGGGGGGTGTTGGTATAAATAATTATTCATCATGGATGTTATTACACATTACTTAAGTTTACTTAGGAAATGCATTTCATAGTAGTTTGGGTATGAGACACTTGGGTGTTTGTGCCACATTGGGATAGTA
Source organism: Cryptomeria japonica (assembly GCF_030272615.1). Lineage (NCBI taxonomy): Eukaryota > Viridiplantae > Streptophyta > Pinopsida > Cupressales > Cupressaceae > Cryptomeria > Cryptomeria japonica. Next base: position 517,279,249 of record NC_081413.1, read on the forward strand.
TGTGTAGGATAATTTACACCTTTTATGGTGTTGATCTTGTTGTTACACTCCACATCCAGTGGGTGATCCACCTCATGTGGACTATTATATTATTTCTCCTACCTACCTGTTGGCATTTTTGATGATTATGTTGTAATTGTCATTGATGGTCACACACTTGCTATGAGATCACTTTTTGAATGTATGAATTATATTCAACCGGTAATTGTTCCAAACTGGTATCATGTGTTAGTCTTTAGACTATCGATGTTTTGCAAAAAGTGTTTACCAATCTCAAGTGGTATGAAGACCCCAAGCAGTTTGAGAATCTCAAGCGGCATGAAGGATCAAAGCGGCATAACACATATTTCCCAATCTTCATTTTCGACAAACTGACAACCAGTATTTTGCGTAAACCGGTATTTTGTATGAACCGGTAATACTCTGTGATGAGTTACCATCCACCGATTGTTTGGCGGTACCGACACTCTGGCGTTGCTTTTTGTGTTGTGTTACCAAATATGTCTAGATGCACTGAACCTAGAAAATTGTATTGTAAACCTATTGGACCGACATGAAATCAGATTCCTTTATAAGGACATCATGCCTAGGGTTTTAGGTGGTTGGAAGGGTTTTTGAAAGTGGTTGATGAGTTTTTGTAAGTGTGATCAGAGAAGAGAAGTTTAGGTCTGTGAGAGAAGGCAGAGTGTGAATGTGTTGAAGACTGAAGTAATGTTGGAATGCATTAAGAATGAGCTATCAAGGATCTAACCAAGCAATTTGTGCTATTTGCTAGATCACTCGCTGATTACTGACATCTTCGACAAGTTTGAAAACCGGGTAGGTCCATAAAGCCTTTTGTAAATCCTCTAACAAGGTGGTTCACATCTGTGGATCTGAAATCCTCTCACAAGGTATTCTTTAATCAGACTTATCTTCTAACAAAGATTGAGATTCCTAACAAGATCTGTTCTGGTAAAGAACATTGTATGACCTTAACCGGTCTGGTTTTTATTCAGCAGATAGTTACTTATGAGTTTCATCTCACCGTGGTTTTTCCCATTTGGGTTTCCACGTCAAAATCTCTTGTGTTATGGTGATTGTGCTTCTGTGGGTGAATGCATTATTTGCTATTTGGTTTGCATGTGTGTTAACCGGTTTGTTTGCTAAACTGTTTTACCGATTTACTACTAGACTGTTTAAGTGTTTAAGTTCAGTATTTTTTGGTATACTAATTCACCCCCCCTCTTAGTATTCATCACCTACCCACACCTGTTTCATACCTACCCTTGTTTCTTATTGAGCCACATGTCATGTTTGTGTGCTCACATATCCATAAGCCTTGCCTATATAAGAAGGCTCATCTACATTGTTTGTATGGGCAATCAATCAACATCTTGTAATGATCCAGTTGATCATATTTTGCATCTTGATAGAATACAGTTTATTCCTATCATCTATTTTGTTCTCTCTTATTTGTGCTTTCCATTGCCTCTTGATCTTGGCAAAATCTCACACCAACCATTCATATAGTCCTTCATTTGTCTTAAATGTTGTCTTCCACTCATCTCCTTCTCTGATCCTGATCTGATGACATCCACTCTTCAAATCTATCTTTGTAAAGTATTTTGCTCTGCTCAAATAGTCCATTATGTCATCCATCATAGGCAAAGGAAACTAGTATTTCACTGTGATCTTGTGTATTGCTTTGGAATCGATACACATTCTCCATTGTTCATTCTTCTTAAGTGCTAATACTGTTGGTACTGCACAAGGGCTCTGGCTTTCCCTGATCAAACCTTTATTCAACGACTCCTGCACTTGTCTATTCAGTTCTTCATTCTCTGTCAATGTCAGTCGGTGTGCAACTTTGTTAGGCAAACTAGCTCCGGGAACCAATTCCATGCAATGACTAATACTTCTCACATGTGGCAATCCATCAAGTACATTATCTGAAATGATGTTTTCATATTCTGTCAGCAAATCTTTTATCTCTTCCAGGTGTTCTCCTTGTGGTTCAGTTTCTCAGTCTTCTTAGGAGTTAAGGCAAAACACACATTCTCATGTCTTAGTCCATCCAAGAATTTCCTTCCATCTACCAAACAGATTCTAGCATTTGTATATACTTCATTCTTCAAAGGTTCCTCCAAAGGCAGCAAGGTTTGCTTCATCCCATTGGCCACAATAGTGTATGCATTCTTCCTCCCATCATGTACTGCTTCAATATCAAACTACCAAGGTCCACCCAAAAAAAGATGACAAATATCCATAGGCATAATATCACACAAGAATTCATCATGATAATTCTTAATTTTCAATTTCACCAAACATTGTTCACTTACTAACAACTTATGGTCATCCTGAATCCATGCTATCTGATAAGGCTTAGGATGTTTCAATCTCTCCAATTCCAACTTATTCACCATCTCTTATGAAACAAGATTATCTGAACTACCACTCTCAATAACAACTTTACAACACTTATCAGATACCTTACATCTGGTCTTGAACAAATTATTCCTCTGCAAGGGCTCTTCATCTCCTCCAGTATGACAGAAAGCCCTCCTCATCACCAACAGTTCTCCATCTTTTGGTTTATTGTTTGATCCGATGAGGTTTTCTTTCACCACTGTTGCTCTTCCGGTATTTTATGTCTTCTTACACTTGAATGCACGATGTCCTTCTCCTCCACACTTAAAGCGGGGTCCTCTAAATTTTCTCTTGTCTTGTCTCCCAAAATTCTTATTTTGGTAACCATATGGTTCTCTCCTCCGGTAGAAATTTCTATCATCCTTCTGGTATGAATTACCTTCTCTGTTCACTTCCTTGTCCTTTTTATGATCTATACTGGTTCCTCTACCTCTGGTATATCCTCTTCCTCCTTGAAATCTTCCTCTGGTAAACCTTCCACCTTTGCCTCTCTGCCTCTGCTCATGTCTTTTGTTTAACTTCTCTTATGCCTTTAGGGCATACTGGTAAGCCTCTTCAACACTCTCCAATTTGATCAAGTTGAGTTCATCTTATATAGACATCCACAATCCATTCAAATATCTTGCAACTTATTAAACTTCATCATCAATGTGTCCAGATCTGATATTAAACTTGTAAAATGCTTTGGTGTACTCCTTCACTAGATTCCTTCTGTCTCAAATTCTGCAACTTCCAGAACAGATTCCCTTGATGATCAGTTGGCATAAACTTCAACTTCAACTTAGCAATCATTCGATCCCATGTCTTAATCTTCTCTTTACCTCTTCTCTGTCTGTCAAATTGCAAATGCTCCCACCAAAGAGATACATGACCTTTCAATTGGGTACAAGCATATTTCACCTTCCTCTCTTTTGCAGTGTTTTCAAAATCAAAATACTTCTCCATCTCCAAGATCCAATCCATCAATTCATCTGAATCTAACTTCCCACCATATTCTAGTGGGGTAAAATGAGGTTTAGTATTCGCCCTACTCAAAACCCTCAAAAACCTTTCCTCATCTGGATCAACCGCCAGTAGGTTTGCTTGTTCTGTCGGGGCTTCTTCTCCTTCATCTTCACTTACATATTCAATTTGTCAACCTCTTCTTTGGGCTATCTCCACGACTTCCAATCGGGATGCTATACCTCACAACACCTCCATCACAACATGGTCTGTATTCTCATGTGCTCCACCATTCCTAGCTCCTCTTCGCCTCATCGTTCACGCTAGTCCTTTGCAGCTGCAGGTCAGATCCACAATCTGCCACCCTACAACAAAATTTTAGGACACGCAACCTCCAGAACGAAACTTCTCTCTAATACCACTTGAAGCAGTCATTGTTGAGGAGGGACCTCAAAGAGATCAATCTGGATCGGTCAAAAAGAGTAAACACAATGGAAACACCAAAGATAGGATGAAGGCAATGCATAACAGATTGTTTTATTGCATGAAAATTGATTACATCCAACCAGTAGCAACCAGATTACAACATACCGACTCATAGGCCTGGTAGAACATACATAATAGGTCACAACCGGGACCTTGAATCTTAGGATCCATCTTCTATGCATAGTCTAAGTACTTGATTCTCTAATTATTACATTCTAATGCGCAATTACAAGTGTGTATATATATATATATATATATATATATATATATATCGATCCAAAGGATCCAGTCATCCCAAAAAGGATCAAAACCCGAAAAACAAGACCTAACGTGCAAAATAAATAAGGTCGGCCTCCGCCAAGAGATTCCTTTGGAAAATCCAAAGGATGAAACGTAGATCGCGGGAAATGATCGTCCACACGTCATGGAACATCAAAATCAATGCCCAAGGCTCCCCAAGCTTCACAAGGGGTTTCGTTAGATCACCAAAATAGGTCCAAGAAGCTGGTAACAAGAACTGCCATCTGGTAACAGGAAACTGTCAAGGAAACCGATAGCGATATCTTGCCGAAAAATGATCCAAATGCGATGCGGTTTGGAAACAAGAAAGATGATCAAGTCTTCAAGTAGAATCCAACTCCATAGGATTTGATGAGCCAAAACCGGGACACACAGAAAGGAAAATTGAAACTGCAAAAAGAAAGCAAAACAAAAAGAAAATGTTTTTTTGGTTGATGCAAGATTGCTATGAATCGGGGATGCTCTGATATTCAAGATTAGACTTATAATTCCTCAAAATCTTTCATGATTCCTAGCAGCTCTTTCAAGGCATCTAGAAGCAAAATGACCAGTCTTATTGCATGAAAAACATTTAAAAGGGACTTTTCCTTCATACTTACTTCCAGCTGGTCCTTTAGGAATTCTTCTAACAATCAGAGCTTCCATCTCTTCAAGTTCTCTTTCTTCTCTCTCAATTTCCTCCATATCCTTAACATACATCTCCTTCCAATATATCATCTGTTTATCGGAGGCAAATGCTTTAAATGCAGTCTCATTTTTAGAAGTACCTTGATCTCCAAGTTCTTCAAGTTCAAAAGCAGTCAATTTCCCAAGTAATGTATCTCTGGTCATAGGGGTACTTGACATTTTTCGGAGTTCATTGATAGCAGTGGCCTTCATCTTATAAGCTGGAGGTAGAACTCTCAAAATTTTTGACACTATCTCATCCTCACTGTTGGTCCTCACAATTGGAATGACAACTAGGTAATAAAACACAATTCAGAGATTGAATATCCTTGAATAGCTAACTTTCCTGTGGCAAAGGCTCATTTATTTATCAACCAGGGACGTAAACTTGAAATGGGCCAGCACTGTATGTGCACCAAGTTCATATCGCAACCATTCTATATTACTGTAGGAAAGGAAATTCTTCTAAGGCAAACACGCAAAATCTCAATGAACTAATAATTAATCTTACAAATGGAAATTACTTTAAATCACTACTGTTAAAATGATAAAGTTCTGGCAAGCAACAAGAACTACTTTGCTGCTATGGCTGCAGGAACAAACACAAGAACTGTTTCCAATGGCTGTAGGAACAGACAATTACAGAAACAACTATTATAGAAGTATGAAAACTAACTGGAACATACAAAGGATTACTCACCAAGTGGCCCCCCTTGAGTGAGTATCTCCAGAACTTCAGATTACAATTTTTTAAGCATTCAAAATCATATTGATCTCTTTATTTCATCTTGACTGTGAAAAAAACATAAAATACTAGAAGACTACGTATTACAAATATTATGGTCATTCTCTATTATCCTTGAGAGGAGAGAGATCCCTTTATTTATAAGAAAACTTATAACAAACTTCTAACTGATCGACCACATTCCTATGGAATAGGTGAACATGATTTATTAACAAGAGAAGAAGAAGTCAGCGCAGGAAAATAGAACAACATCTGTCTTGCAGCTGAGAAAATATAGCATGACTAGCTTCCTGGATCTAAGCTCCACTAAGAATAGTTATAAATGTTTTCATAAATCAGTCTGCTGAAGAATCGGTGAAGTGGCTTCGATCATTACTGCATTTCTCTGACTGGGTCTGCATTGCCGCTATATACTTGGTGCTCCTTTAAACCGCCATTTTGTCTTTTCTTCACCTTTGCTGACCCTGCATCATGATATTAATGTGCACAACAAACATGTGTATATACTAATGCTAACATGATATAATGTAAACCATATTTAAAATTGATTTTAGATATTTACATAGATAGATCATTTAAAACCATTATATGACATCCTTAGGTATAAGTTAAACCAGTTTCAAAAACACTTAAAAGGTATCAACTTAGGAGAGTATTATAATCCAAATGTCATCTAATCACAAGACCTAGGCAGGAGTATTACATCAAAAATCTATCAAAATAGAGCCATTATTTAGGCTCATCACTCACTAACTGATCTGCTGCAACATTTGATACCCATGAAAATCTCATTGACTCTATCCATGAAAGAACTTATCTTCTCATCTTCTTCCATCTTCAAAGTTTCATATCTTACCTAGAAACCGTCAAGTTTTGCAATTTTCACAACCTGGTCACCTTCATAAAGAGTTTCAAGCTTTGTCCAAATCAGCTTAGCATTTTCCAACTCTACAACATTTAATAGCTTTTCATCAAATAGGGCGCTTAACAATGCTTCTTTTTCTCTCACATAATTTTCAGCTCTCTTCTGTTTATCAACAGGTGCCAATGTTCCAGAATTAGGATCATGAGGTATATACCCTTTCTCCACTCTCTCAAACTTAAGCTCCAATACATCTGAGATGAATCTTCATTCCCTCCTTCCATATTTTGTAATTAGTACCATCAAATCTGGGACTCTCCTTCCAATAAGGATTGAATGTGGAACTTGATGCAGTTGCCATCATTTCTCCTCAAGTGGTTAAGCTTCTATAGAGAGGACCTCGCTCTAATACCAATTGTTGGAATGATCTGATACTGATAGAAACTAAGAGGGGGGGGGGGGGGTGAATCAGTTTACTCAGAAGTACAATAATTAATTCAGTTATAAACCTTGAACCAGAGCACAACATAATGAAAGATATATCATGAAAACACAACACACATAACACCAATATTTTGACTTGGAAAACCCAGAAAGGGAAAAACCACGGTGGGAAACCCTATCCACAATCAGATGAATACTCTCCAGTAGTGTTATGAATAATTACAATGGGGTATGCACTTGTAGAAAGGCCAACAGCCTAGAGCGCACTGCTCATCACAAAGGGAAGTCTCACTGACTTACATAAACATCGAACTACAACCCAAAAAGAAATTAACTATGAAAGTAGCATCTACTAATGCTTGATACTGTTCCGGTTAAGCACTGATGTCTGCTCTGCAATAGAAAACCTTTCCAACCTTCACTTGAATGATATGAATTTATTCGCACATAATCCTTCCTTTGATAATGCAGACATAACCATCCATCCCATCAATATCCAAATTACATGAATAAGTCACCTATAAATACATATCATCAACCTTATTGACAAGGTCGGCTAAACCCTAAACCCATAATTTAAAAAATTACATCACACGATACCACTAGACCAATATTATGATTTTTATTACATAGCATAGACATAGAAAAAGTATCCAAACAATTATATCCATCGGAGATTCCGTTAAGACCAAAATCCAACACGCTTCACCAATCGGTAGAAACCCTCAGTGAAATAACAAAAAGTTAACCGGATCCAAATAGGACCATCATAATAACACACCATCCAATGCAAAGTCACCAAATACTTGGAATATGATCAAAAAACACCTTCAACATGATAGAAATCGATTCCATAAGTCAGACCCAAAATCCATTGACCAAGTCACCAAATAATGCATATCGGTAAAGCTAACCGGGATAGCAGAGGCAAGCCAGTAAAGCCAGAAACTAGCCAATACCGGTAAATACCAAAAGTGATAACAGCCAAAGCACCAAATCATGAACCAACAAAATATAGCAAGCATATAACCATCCAAAGCAAGAATCCAAAACCGAATTCAGAGATCTGAACATACCAGATCAGAATCACAGCCAAAACCAAGAAGATCACCAAGACTAACCGGGATACAATGTTGATATCAATGACAACACTTAACCAAATCTAGCATATTGCCAACATATATATATATATACACACACACACATGTGTGTGTGCACATATATATATCTACGTATATATATACATATGTATATATGTGTATATGTATATGTATATGTATGTGTGCATGTGCATATATGCATATATATGTACATTACACACACACACACACATACATCTACATGTGCATGTGCATGTGCATGTACATGTACATGTATATGTATATCTATGTGTATGTGTGCATGTACATATGTATATACATGTACATTATATATATACATATATACGTATGTATGTATCTACATACATATATACATATATACATATGCATGTATGTGTGTGTGTGTGTGTGTGTACATTACACACACACGCACATATACATATACATGTGCATGTGCATGTATATGTATATGTATATGTATGTGTGTATGTATATGTGTACATATGTATATGTATATGCATGTGTGCATGTGCATATACATAGATGTATATATATATATATACACATGTATATATGCATGCATGTATGTGTGCATGTACATATACATAGATGTATATATGTACACGTGTATATATGTATATATATACATGCATATATACATATATATACATATACATATGTACACATATACATACACACACGTGTGTGTGTATATATATACGTAGATATATATGTACACACACACGTGTGTGTATATGTATATGTATATGTATATGTATATATGCATACATATATACATACATGTTTATATATACATATACATATACATATACATGTAAATGTATATGCATATGCATATGCATATATGTGTGTGTGTGTGTGTGTGTGTGTACAAATATATATACATGTGTATATACACATGTCTATATATATAGACATGTGTATATATATGTATTTATATATACACATCTATATATATAGACATGTGTATATATACATGCATATATATACACATGTATATAGACATGTGTATATATACATGTGTATATAGACATGTATATGTATACATGTATATATATACACATGTATATATATACATGTGTATGTGTATACATGTATATATATATACATGTATATATACATGTGTATATACACATGTATATATACATGTATACACATACACATGTATATATATACATGTGTATATACACATGTATATATACATGTATACACATACACATGTATATATATACATGTGTATATATATACATGCATATATATACACGTACACACACACACACACATGTATATAGATGTATGTGTGTGTGTGTGTGTGTGTGTGTGTGTATATGTATATGCATATACATATATACATATATATATGCATATACATATAGATACACACACACACACACTGTAAATTTACCTATGAGTTTGATAGTATAAATATCCATATGCAAGTAAATATAACTTCATATTCAACCATTTTTTTATTTATTTTTAACTCTAAATTTAATGATAGTGGTTATTTAAGTAACAATATCACAGTACCCGGAATTAAATATCCATTTAACCAACATTTAATATGTAGATGACATCCAAGCTTATGGAAATTTGGCAAACAACTTAACATAGAATTTGAATCTCCATTTCATTATTGTTATCAAATCCCATTTATAACTGTGTTCCAACAAATAGCAGTCATTATCTTCTAACTATTTTGATACAAATGACTAAACATACTGCCAATGGATGAAAATCAATAAAAAAATGACTAAATACACTACCAATTGATGACAATTAATGATTGTAGTCACATAAATCTGTCCACTTAATTAAATGAATACTTAGTATTTATTTGATTATTTAACCATCAATTAATAATTAATTAAATTAATATTTAATTAATTCATCTTAACCCTATTCTCCTATTAATTAAATAAATTATTTAATTTATTTGATTTAATTCACTTAACCAAATTCAGACCATTAATTAAATAAATAAATCATATTTATTTAATTAAATCTTCTCTCACATTTAAATAAATTAATATTTATTTAAATCCCCCAAAATCCCACCTCTCACATTTAAATAAATAAATCATTTATTTAAATCACCTTTATCCTCCACCCACTTGCATTTTCCTACAAATACAAGTTGCACAATTATTTTAAATAAATAATTTATTTAAATCACCTTTATCCTCCACCCACTTGTATTTTCCTACAAAAGCAAGTTGCACAACTATTTTAAATAAATTATTTATTTAAAATCCTATTTATCCTCACCCACTTGAAACCTTTAATGGTTTCTCTTAAAGTAGTCAAACTTGATGGCTTTAAAGTCTTCAAACTTGATGGCTTCCTTCTATAGTCTTCTTAAAGACTTTAATGGTTTTCCTTAAAGTCTTCAGGCCTTTAATGGTTTCCCTCAAAGTCTTCAAGCATTTTAAATGCTTTATCTTCATTTTTCTCATTTAAATAAATTAATATTTATTTGAATATTTATCCAAATGCAAATTACACCATTTAATTGAAATAAATGATTTTATTTTAATTGAAAATACCAAAATTTCTCCCACTTGCATTTTCCTACAAAATCCACTTGTATGCCTAAACCCCTTCTAGATTCTTCTAAACCCTTCCTAATTAGCCTAATCCATCCCCTAAATATTGTCACATTCCTAAGCAAATTGGAGTCACTTCTCAAAGACTCCAAAGTCTTTGAAAAACAATTAATGCTTTGTGTGTTCAACAAATTAACCCTCAAAGTCTTGGATAACCTTTGAAGGCTTTCAACCTTCAACCACTTAATCCCCAAAGTCTCCAATAACCATTAATGGTTACCTCAAACCCTCCCACATGGTTAAAACATTTGTTTTGACTCAACCTCTACCCAACCCAAAGGTCTCATCAAGCCTTTAATGCTTTGACCATGATTATCTCTTAATCATTTGCACAAAGGTTTATCCTTGGATTAACTCTTAATCCAATGGGTAATCTTAATTTAGACTTGACCCTTACCTTCTAGATAACCATGAGGTCTTCTCAGGCCTTTAATGCCTCCAACCTCTTCTCTCAACCCAATCCTATGTTGACACTTGTCACCATTTTATTGGTGCCAATTGTGCACATGGATCCCCAACTTTCAATCCTAACCCTTGTTAAGATTGCTCAATCTTAACCCTTCATTTCCCTATTTCTTCTATAAATAGAACCCTTCTCCTCAAGCAAAGAGGAAGCATTTAGAGTATTGTTGTTATACTGGCATTAGCATAGAGCTTTTTCATAGCATCACTATCTACTCTTGCATAGTATTTGCTTATCATATTCAACCATCTTGAATCTCCATATGGCATCCATGGCTAGTGCTAAAAGCTGAGAGCTACACTCATTTGGGACTTGGAGAGGAGAGGAACAAGGGAGGAGCAACTATGAGCATCTTGATTAGCTATTTCATTCTATGTTTATATGCTTTCTATTTCATGCTTAATATCTCTCTTGATATGCCTGTTTAGGATAATCTTTTGTTGCTAACACTAACGTTTGTTTCTTGTGCTCTTGTGTGTGTTGCCATCAAACAGATTTTCTAATCCTTTTTGCAGAGCATCATTTGGTGAACCCGACGTGAATCGAACACGCAAAAAGAGCAACTTTTTTTTTTAACCAATAACATGTTTGAATGTTGAAAATGTCACACAGGTTGCGCTTTTGACATTGTTTTGGTGCGTTTGACATTATTTTGGCGCTATTCACTCTGTTTCAGTGCTTTTCCCTTCTCTGTCTTTCCCTTTCTTTTAGTGCGTTTGTGTTAAATAGTGCCTCTGTTTAAACGCAGACTAGCGCTATTGTAACAAAACGTTGTACAAATCACCTTGTAACCAAAAAAAAAAAAAAAACCAAAAAAAAAAAATAAAAAAATTAGGCTTGTAGAAGCCCACCAAATAGGCGGATTTTACTAACTATTTTTCTCTTTTGTGCAGATTTAAATTAGATTAAAAAGTAGATTTATATTTTTTACTAACTTGTTTTTTGAAGTTGGTTTTAAAAATGAATTCACTTTTTATTTTGGTTTAAAATTAACTTCACATTTCAAATTTGGGCTTTTAAAAAAGAATCACACATTTGTTTGGGGCTCTTAAAAAGAATTTCATTGTTCAAAGGTAAAAAGAACCACAAACTTATACAAAAACAACTTTATTTTTTTTGCAAGTTAGGAAACAAACTTCGTTTTGGTGCTTAAAATCAACAAGGCAAATTTTATTTCTTGCATCAAGATAAAACTCACAATCCACACTTCCATTTTTGGTGCAAATAAAATTCACAATCAACTTGTCTCATTTTCAAAGCAATTTTCCTTCAAAGCAAAACGTGTTTTTCATTAAGTTGACCAGGATTTTCAAAATTCTAGATTACAAAACACATTGCCTTTGAAGTTAAAAAGAACACCATGACTGTTGGAGCAACATCTCCAAATAGTTAGATCATATTGCCATGATGGATTAAAAAGAACAAGTAAATTTCATGTTTGGCACGCTTGTGCACAAAAGTCAGTCGAGTGGACCTACTTCTAACACACACTATCCTCTCCCTTGGCTCTCGTGGTCCTAGGTGCAAGAGAAAAGTGTTAGTAACACTCAAAATTTTATTTTTTTAAGAGAGGCCTGCCAAGGGATCGATACTCTTGGGAACGACCTCGAGCGGTAAATCTTTCGAGCCGCTATAGAAATCAGGTGAGAGCGAAAGCTGTAGCCTTGGGTATAGCTGTTCCTACAGTGTAACTGGCCGAAAGGACAAATGGGCCCCACCACCAGTTACAAGGCTCTTAAGTGAGTCACTGCAGAATGAACTTATGTCCAAAGCCATCGAACATGACTAAACACCTTTAAGTAGTAGCTCACCCGTTCTATTGATTGAGGATATTTGAGATACAATTTAGTGCAAGAGCATAGAAGGTTTTGCTCCCAAGATACTCACCATACATATTTCCTTGAGTAGAAACATAGCTTTTTGAAAAGTCACTTGTGACTTGATAAAAGTGGTGACTCCCCCATCATAGGGATCATCTATTTGTTATGCTCGTGCAAGACTTAGTATATCACATCCTTACCTGCCACGGCGGGATTCATAAGGTATGTAGTACCAAAGTCGAAGAAATATCAAGATGTGGGCTAAATTTATCACAACTGGCCACTTGACCTTAGGGATAAAAAGTGTTTGAAGTGTGTTCGTTTTACAGACCTAGTGCAAATTGAGCCGACTTCAGGCTTTGGAAATACACCTTAAAATAAATCTAAAGGAAGGGTCAAAAACAAGTCCAAGGATTGGGTTGATCTAGACCCATACTCATTTGTGCCTTTTGAGGCAACATTCTTGTGTTTGTGTGCTTGCTTTGTTTTCTTGTCAAAGAAAAATCAGAAAATCAATCCCAAAAACAAAGTATTCATCCAACATCTGTCAACACAACCAAAAACATCAAAAACAAGGTACAAACAAACAAAGAATCAAAAATTTATGACCATTCTTCACATCTTGCGAAAGAAGAAGTGTCATCAGAATATTACCTTGAAAAGAAGACCATTAAGCTCAAAGGCTTTGATCAAAAGGAGGAAATTCTTCTATCTCAATAGACAAATCTTTGTCTCACATAGAGTCTTTCTACATCGCATGCGTCTCTATCTTCAAGGTAAAACAAACGAGTTTGATTCCGAATCATTGAACCGCAGAGCTTTTATGCAATATAGAGCTCTGAGTTATCACAAAAATCAAGGAGGAAAGATTAATCCCAACTTCTTCCCAAACATCTGTATCACCTACAACACAGCTCGAGAAATGCCACCAACGCCTGAAAGGGAAGAAGTAGAGTTTGTTCCATTTGTAACACAAAGTTTTTATTAAAGTTGAAAACAAAACATCCATCATCTCATTCATACATCATTTTTCCATCATCAATTCATCCCAAAACTCTCAAAACATTAAGAGGTTCTTGTCCCAAGATTCATTTTTTAGATATTGCTTGAAATCAAACACATCACATCACTTTTAGATTGTTTCTACATCTAGGATAAGCTCATCCTAAGAGACACATCTACGCAGGTTAAAACTAGTTCATGAGTGAATCCTCTCATTGCTAGGTAGTCAAAATCTGTAACACATCTCAGATTTCTCTACACCTTATCACATCCAAACTCATCAAAACAAACAAGCAATTCAAAGAAAGAATTCTGGTTACATTTACCTTTAGAGTGTTAGAGATCTACAATCCACTAATCATCCATCTTTCATCGAACAACTCATCATCATCTTCAATCAACTTCAACACAAACTTGCAAACAAAATGGCTCAAACTCAATCACGGTCAAGGCAACGAGAAATTGGAATTGAAGGACATGACCCAAAAACAACCAATAATGATCATCAGATGTTCAAGAATCCACTTCCATCACAAGATCAAAGGGGTCCTTCCACTTCCCGGCGAGGCACTGATACCACTGATTATACGCAGGCTGCGTATAACTACACTGTCAATCACCTATATGATGCCAGTGAACAAATTGCAACTATAACCTTCAAAAATCCCACCTCAAATTGCAATGTTGTTACACGTCGCGGCAAAGTTACCATAAAGGCAGCTCCACAGGGCACCACCTCTGTCCCGAAGCAATACAATCTTGTGGAACAATTAGATAAAACGCCTGCGCTCATTTCCATTTTAGAGCTATTACGCCTATCACCATCTCATAAAACAATCTTGGATCAAGCACTCCAAGAAGCGTCAGTCCCTGCAAACCTGAACACGGACCAATTTCAAGCCATGGTTGGAAATCTAAAGTCATCACCTTGTCTCACTTTTTCTGAAAGTGACAACTCTTCTTTCCAACAACCTCATAATGCTTCGCTACACATTGAAGGCTTTGTCAACCAACACAGGATCAAGCGAGTCTTGATTGATAATGGAGCAGGCCTAAACATTTGTACACTACAGTTGGTCACAGCATTGGGATATGCAATAGAATCAGTGGATCCTCGCAAGAAGATCACCATCAAGGCCTATGATGATGCAGAGCGTTCATCCAAAGGAGCGGTGGTGCTACCAATCCGAGTGGGCCCTGTGGTAAAACACATAATTTGTCAGGTTCTGGACCTTCCTCTGCCATATAATCTATTATTAGGAAGACCTTGGATACATGCCATGCAAGCCGTTCCATCTACCTACCATCAATGTATCAAGTTCCCACATAATGGTGCAGAGATCACAATCCTGGGTGATGCAAATCCCTTTGCATTTTGCCATAATATCAGCCATCAACCAGAGATTACTGTTCCTAATAATAGGGAAGCCATTTCCTCCACATCATATGTAAATCCCACCTCTCTTGCCAGTTCGAACACCCCTATACCCAAGCAAGAAAAGCTTAAGATGAAAGTCGCAGAGGAAGGTCCTGGAGAATACAACTTGAGTCAGCTCTTTTGTGTGGGACAAATGCCTACTTCTCCTAGAACACATGGTAAACCACAGCAGTTGCTCCAGCAACCACTAAACACGCTAGCATGTGCCTTAACGCCTTTCGTCCTTGGAAAGAGTCAAGAGGAAGAAACACAAGATGAGGACCTAGCGGACTGGATCTACAAAGATCCCATCACCACTGACATACCGCGAGTTACACTTCCTACGGAACAATATGGCAAAGGCCTCCTTATTATGCAAAGAATGGGATATGATGGTCAGAGTGCTTTGGGATACTGCAAACAAGGACGACACGAACCGCTGCTACCAGAATTCAAGCCCAAAGGTAATACAGGCCTAGGTTTTGAAAAAGAGATTCTTCCTAAACTCAGATTCAAAGGAAAACCTAGCAAACCATTTTGCCCACCTACTGCAAAGAGGACACCTTTCATAATCAAAGCACCATCAAACACTATCCCCACTGCCCCATCAAGGCTCACAAACCCACCACAACCATCTACAATGCCAATCATCCCACCAAACGAACCAGTAATCCCATCAATAACACCAATAGCAGCAGCAACTGTATCAGAACCCGCTGCAACATCTATGGCGCCAGTAATTCCAGTAGAAGCCACTGAGTCACCATTACCAATACTTCCAGTAACAAATCCTTTAAACCCCATCATGGTTCCTGCAGCACCGATCACCACAAAGATACATAAACCAATCACACCTGCCGTGTTCAACTCCAGCGACATCCTAGTATGGTATAGCAATCGGATGCTGGAGAGTGATTTAGAGACCGACTCACATGAGTGGGAATTCGATTCAGTGCAACTTAACACTTCAGATGAGGAAGACACATCACCACCTCCACCCCGCAAAGACATCCCTATTTACGGAGAAGCACAGATAAAGACCACTTGGGTACCTGAGCTGGAAACATCTTCCACAGACCCTACGTCTCATCCTACGCCGGATTCTGACAGGGAGAGTACCATCAACGACCTTCACCACACTGTCTTAACCCTCACTGATACATCTCCCGCACTTAACTTAATCGATGAAGTAATGCCCATTATCCACCCTGAACTCATTGAATGGAACCAACCAAATCCCCCATGTCTTGACCTCTTCCAAAACGATGAGGCTATCATTGACTTTTTGGAATTAAGGGATAATCTACCAAGCGGGGATCACAAAGCTGGATTCGCCATTGAACTTAATAGCGCAGCATACTTCGGGGCGGATGCCAAACCTTTCAGTTGCAAAAATATAACATTAAAACATGGATCTTCCAGTGAAAACCACACTGTGGCACTGTTTGATCCGACAACAGTAAAAAGAAAGAGCGTATCCAACGGTGAAAACCTCTCTGAGGCGCCTAAGGATGAAGGGTTTGACATTCTCCCTGCTAGTACACAACAGGAACGATCAACGATCCTCATTGAGGAGACCAAAGAATACAATGTGGGGACTCCTGAAAACCCTCATATCATACATCTGGCATCTCTTCTCACTCCAGAGGAACAACCTCAATTTATCAAGTTCTTCCAGCAGCGTCAGATCAACTTTGCATGGTCATATGCAGACATGCCTGGGCTTGATCCTGATTTAGTCATGCATCATCTCACAGTAGTAAAAGGAGCCAAACCTGTCAAGCAGAAGCTTCGTAAGATGCATCCTCAGATTGCCGTGCTAGTCAAAATAGAACTCAAGAAACTCCTGGATGTTGGTTTCATTAGACCAATTGATTATGCAGAATGGATCTCCAACATTGTACCAGTTGGCAAACCAAAAGGGGGCATCCGCATTTGTACAGACTTCAGAGATCTGAATAAGGCATGTCCTAAGGATGACTTCCCTCTACCAAATATCGACATCATAGTAGATTTGACAGCAGGACATGCCATGCTTTCACTCATGGATGGCTTTTCGGGATACAATCAAATAAAGATCGCACCAGAGGACCAACATAAGACAGCCTTCACATGTCCATGGGGCACATACTGCTGGAATGTAATGCCTTTCGGTCTAAAGAATGCAGGAGCGACCTATCAAAGAGCAATGACCACCATCTTCCATGACATGATGCATACTATAATGGAAGATTATGTGGATGATTTACTAGCAAAATCACTTACTAGAGAAGGACATCTTCACATCTTAGATAAAATCTTTGATAGACTGGAACAGTACCATGTTCGACTCAACCCAAAGAAATGTGTCTTCGGAGTGACCTCCAGGAAGCTTCTAGGATACATTGTCTCAAGCAAAGGCATTGAGGTCGATCCAGCAAAGGTTAAAGCAATCATGGACATGCCACCTCCAAAGAATATCAGTCAGCTAAGAACACTACAAGGACGGCTTCAATCTATCCGCAGATTCATTGCACATTTGGCTAATAAGTGTCACCCATTTACACATTTTCTACACAAGAACATCCGCTTTCACTGGGATGCTCGATGCCAGCAAGCATTTCAGACACTTAAAGACTATCTCATGAATCCACCATTGCTGATGCCACCAGATCCAAGTAGACCATTGTTACTCTATATCTCGGCAACAAGTACATCATTGGGTGTACTACTGGCACAACATAATGCAGAAGGTAAAGAGTGTGCTGTATACTACATCTCTCGCACACTGGTGGGCTATGAACTCAATTACACACCTATTGAGCGAGCTTGCCTAGCAGTAATCTTGGCAGCCACTAAACTGAGGCACTATCTGTTAACACACAAGGTACAACTCATTGCAAAGATTGATCCACTCAAGTATTTACTCAGCAAAGCAGCATTGACAGGTCGCTTGGCCAAATGGGTGATGATTCTAAGTGAATTTGACATTGAGTATGTGGACCGTAAAGCTATCAAAGGGCAAGTCATTGCAGATCAGTTGGCCGATGCACCTCTCATAGGTGATCATCCTCTCATTTCCAATTTTCCAGACGAAGAGATATTCATGATCACAGAAGTACAACCATGGAAATTATATTTTGATGGTTCATACACTAGGCACGGCTCGGGGGCAGGCATTCTGTTTATCACACCTCAAGGTGATAGCATCCTGAAGTCTTACAGGCTCACATTTCCATGCACAAACAACATAGCAGAGTATGAGGCCTTGATCACAGGACTTAGGCTAGCCATACAATGGAAACTAAAAGAACTACAAGTATATGGCGACTCACAACTGGTCATTCGACAAGCAACAGATGAGTATCAGACCAAAGATGATAAACTCATGCCATACAAGCAAATGGTGGACAATCTAAAGACATCATTTACTACTATCACTTTTGAGCAGATACCAAGAGATCAGAATCGAGCTGCTGACGCTATGGCTACCATCGCATCTCTACTAGATCTTCCACAGAATTCAACACGCTACGAGTTCTTGGTAGAACAACTTTGGATCCCGGCTTATGATATCCCCGAATCTGAAATGATATGTTGCCTTGTTGGTTCTGAATCCCCATGGTACGGTGATTTCTACACCTATCTCCGCGATCACACCCTTCCTCCCAACCAATCAAATAACCAACGTAAAACCTTCATTCGCCAAACTGCTCGATATACCATTATTGCCGAAACCCTATACCGACGCGGTCTTGATGGTACTCTCCTTCGATGTCTGGAACAAGGTGAGATAACAAAGGCTTTGGAAGAGGTACATGAAGGAATTTGCGGGACTCATTCAAGTGGTCCATCACTCGCCAAGAAACTCTTGCGAGCTGGATATTATTGGCCATCTATGGAAAAGGATTCCTACTACTTTGTCAAAAAATGCAAGAAATGTCAAGTTCATGGCGACCTGATACATGCACCGGCCCAGGAACTGCAACCAATCACAACACCATGGCCTTTTTGTCAATGGGGTCTTGATCTTGTGGGTAAAATCCATCCATCTTCATCCAATGGCCATAAATTCATTATTACCGCCACCGAATATTTCACCAAGTGGATCGAAGCTGTTCCACTTACCCAAGTCACCGGCAAGCAGATCGCCTCATTCATCCTCAATTACATCATCTGCCGGTATGGTGTGCCCATGTCCATTGTCACAGATAATGGTCTTCCTTTCAAAAATCAGGATGTTCGTGAGCTTTGTGAGAAATTTCATATCCAACACCGCTTTTCCACTCCCTATTACCCACAAGGCAATGGTCAGGCCGAAGCATCCAATAAAAACATATTGAGGATCCTAAAGAAGACAGTCAATGATGCCGGCCGTGATTGGCATGTTCAATTGAATCCAGCGCTATGGGCATATCGAACTAGCATTCGGACCCCTACAGGTGCAACTCCTTATTCATTGGTCTATGGTGCAGAAGCTATCTTACCTATTGAGGTCGAGATCCCATCACTACGAGTTTCATTGCACAATCTCATTGATGATGAAGCATACAGAGTATCCCGTCTTCAGGACTTAGAGTTACTTGATGAGAAGCGACAAGCTGCATACAATCACCTCAAACCCTATCAGCAGCGCATGAGTAGAAGCTACAATCACCGAGTTAGATCTCGTACATTTGAGGTAGGTGATCTTGTTCTTCGAGAAAATCCTCGCAACCAACCAAACAGAGAACATCAAGGCAAGTTTGAATCAAACTGGTTGGGCCCATATGTTGTCATTGCTGTATTCGGGTCCGGGGCATATCAGTTGGCTACATCAGACGGAGAACCGCTTGCAGATCCAATCAACAGCATGCACCTCAAACGGTTTTACACATAAGCTGTACAGAGCATCAGGCTCCCCTGCCTATCAGAAAATACCAAAAAACATTCAGAAAAATGTCCTGAAGAAAATATAAAAACATTCAAAAAAGTAAAGAAAAATCATGCATCCAAACGGTGAACAACCACTCCGGTGGCACCTTGGGTAAGAACGATGGTGAAAACCTGGCAAACAGGCGCCACTCGTAAAGGCTATGGCTCCATTATCTTTCAGACTTGTGGCGATCACATCTACTTCATACATACATCCATCCATCCATCAACCATGGCTTGTTATTCCTCTGCAATTATGATAGTACTCCATACATCTTGCATCCCTCTTTTTCATAGTCATGTCTAAAACTGGGGGCAATGCCTTTAACCTATTGATGGAAGTGGATTCTACATTGTCTTATGATTCATTAAGTTCTTCATTCAAACAATCATCAAAAATCCAAAAACATTCAAAAATATCTCGCAAAAATACCAAAAACATTCAAAACAATTCAAAATCCAAAAACATCGACAAAACCATTGAAAAAACACCCAAAAACATGACAACACCTTGTACATATTCATTTGAGCAGATACCAAACAAGCATTGACACAAACACTCACACAAATGACCACTTATCAATCAACCAAAACAATCGACATCAACAATCCAAAACTGTCTTTAAAACAAGGATGCATCCTTCCTTACCAAAACAAAGACAAGATGATGTTTTCTTTGACAAGAAAATTATGTTAAGCTATCAAATACTTGGTTGATTTATGAGTACAATCGTTTGTTTATCTGTATCAGAATCTTTTAGCATTGTTTGTATCGTTTGCGCATTATTTCCGATGAAGTTCTGGGGCATGTACTAATGGTGTCTACGTGGGAAGTTCACCAAGCTACATGATCTTATGCAAAATGCAGTCATAGATCATTACGGTTTGCTGACTACAGCGTATACCTCGACCATATGAGCATGAACCATTACCAAGGATCCATATTCTTTATTCTTTATGTATATATTGTTTGTTTGCAGGTACAATGCTTTTTCTTTGGTTCCTCCTACCTCATCCAAACTGGATAAAGGTTTTATCTCTTATTACGGTATGCACTTGTCTCAGGATATGATCAGTCTAAGATCAAGGAGGACGATCCAAGTCATGCATGAAAGGAGATAATCCTTGTCTGTTCCGCAAGCAATACTCAGGTCAACTTGATCCATTATATCAAGTTGCTTGTATTAACTTGCTATATAAAAATCCATGTAAGAAATACTCTGGTCATCTTGAATCTTTATGTCAAGTTGCTTGTATTTTCTTACAACATTTTAAAGCTCAATGATGAAAAATAAAGCACCATGGATCGTCATTCCATCTCATTTGTATATATTGCATTTCGTTGCATTCCATCCATACATTCATAATAGCTGCATATCATGCATACGTAGTCATAATAATGCATACTCTATTTTACTCATCTTCTTCCATAGGACTCGATCCTAGTCCTCCATGTCTTCTATCTAACATCAAATCCCCCCTCACCCTCCCTATCTTGATCATCAACATCATCCTAATCCCTTCATCGCTTCCCATCCTCATTCATCCACACAATCCAGCAAGTTGCTCTGTCTACATAGATACATCGACTCCCACACACCTAGACTATCAACAGATACTCTGATCAAGTATCTTCGGGTCTCAACAGGTAATCGATTATGGTAATCCTAGACTACATCAGGCATTTATCATAATGACCTAGTCTCAACGGGACTGCCATGATTCCCCACAGCCATCCATCACATGCACACACTATCAATTGATCAACCAATCAAACACAATCCAACGGACAATTACATCAATTGTCTACGTCTCAACGAGTATTTTGCTTCATATACCTTGACTTCATCGGGCAATTACATCAATTGTCTAAGTCACCATCAGGTCACTTTGATTCACTTACTCAGACTTTATCATGTCCAAGCGACCAACTGACATCAACTGTCACGCTTTGACTTGACCGGGGCAATTTAACCGATTGCACCAGATTGTCCAACCAATTTTGATCAATTGTATAGCATCAATCCAAACCCCACACTACATCTGCTATGTATCTCTTGCATGACCTCAGGGTACTCGTTGGCTTGTTGTTTCTTCATATTCACTCCATTTTCTCCCATTCTTTCATCATTAGTTCTAATTTCTTCTATTCTACCTCCCCTCCGCTTTTCATTCTTTTTCGAGAGATCGCCCGATTTTTCAAAAAAATTCGGCCCATCCCTCGAGGGGGCATACCACCCATTAAATTTACATTTTATGGGGCATTTCTTCACACCTATTTTTCTTTCTTTGAAACGACGCGATAAACCGCACCGTCTCAAAGAGGGGCAAATGTAGTCACATAAATCTGTCCACTTAATTAAATGAATACTTAGTATTTATTTGATTATTTAACCATCAATTAATAATTAATTAAATTAATATTTAATTAATTCATCTTAACCCTATTCTCCTATTAATTAAATAAATTATTCAATTTATTTGATTTAATTCACTTAACCAAATTCAGACCATTAATTAAATAAATAAATCATATTTATTTAATTAAATCTTCTCTCACATTTAAATAAATTAATATTTATTTAAATCCCCCAAAATCCCACCTCTCACATTTAAATAAATAAATCATTTATTTAAATCACCTTTATCCTCCACCCACTTGCATTTTCCTACAAATACAAGTTGCACAATTATTTTAAATAAATAATTTATTTAAATCACCTTTATCCTCCACCCACTTGTATTTTCCTACAAAAGCAAGTTGCACAACTATTTTAAATAAATTATTTATTTAAAATCCTATTTATCCTCACCCACTTGAAACCTTTAATGGTTTCCCTTAAAGTAGTCAAACTTGATGGCTTTAAAGTCTTCAAACTTGATGGCTTCCTTCTATAGTCTTCTTAAAGACTTTAATGGTTTTCCTTAAAGTCTTCAAGCCTTTAATGGTTTCCCTCAAAGTCTTCAAGCATTTTAAATGCTTTATCTTCATTTTTCTCATTTAAATAAATTAATATTTATTTGAATATTTATCCAAATGCAAATTACACCATTTAATTGAAATAAATGATTTTATTTTAATTGAAAATACCAAAATTTCTCCCACTTGCATTTTCCTACAAAATCCACTTGTATGCCTAAACCCCTTCTAGATTCTTCTAAACCCTTCCTAATTAGCCTAATCCATCCCCTAAATATTGTCACATTCCTAAGCAAATTGGAGTCACTTCTCAAAGACTCCAAAGTCTTTGAAAAACAATTAATGCTTTGTGTGTTCAACAAATTAACCCTCAAAGTCTTGGATAACCTTTGAAGGCTTTCAACCTTCAACCACTTAATCCCCAAAGTCTCCAATAACCATTAATGGTTACCTCAAACCCTCCCACATGGTTAAAACATTTGTTTTGACTCAACCTCTACCCAACCCAAAGGTCTCATCAAGCCTTTAATGCTTTGACCATGATTATCTCTTAATCATTTGCACAAAGGTTTATCCTTGGATTAACTCTTAATCCAATGGGTAATCTTAATTTAGACTTGACCCTTACCTTCTAGATAACCATGAGGTCTTCTCAGGCCTTTAATGCCTCCAACCTCTTCTCTCAACCCAATCCTATGTTGACACTTGTCACCATTTTATTGGTGCCAATTGTGCACATGGATCCCCAACTTTCAATCCTAACCCTTGTTAAGATTGCTCAATCTTAACCCTTCATTTCCCTATTTCTTCTATAAATAGAACCCTTCTCCTCAAGCAAAGAGGAAACATTTAGAGTATTGTTGTTATACTGGCATTAGCATAGAGCTTTTTCATAGCATCACTATCTACTCTTGCATAGTATTTGCTTATCATATTCAACCATCTTGAATCTCCATATGGCATCCATGGCTAGTGCTAAAAGCTGAGAGCTACACTCATTTGGGACTTGGAGAGGAGAGGAACAAGGGAGGAGCAACTATGAGCATCTTGATTAGCTATTTCATTCTATGTTTATATGCTTTCTATTTCATGCTTAATATCTCTCTTGATATGCCTGTTTAGGATAATCTTTTGTTGCTAACACTAACGTTTGTTTCTTGTGCTCTTGTGTGTGTTGCCATCAAACAGATTTTCTAATCCTTTTTGCAGAGCATCAATGATTATAGTGATTAAATAAATGACTACCATGACTAAATAAATGACCAGTTAACAACAATCAATGACTAAATTAACGACTAAATATACTACCAAATTAATCAATCAAAACAACCAACAAATGATTAAAAACGGTTTAGTCATGAATTTGATCGTGTTATAAATGACCGACAATAAACTACTAATGGTCACGCGAGCAAGATTAGTCATTTATATGCAATTTTTATTAGTTTTTTTAGTCATTTATTATTGTTTTTGTACTAGTGTTTGTTGTAGATCAAAACCGAAAAACTCCAAATTCTATATCGTTTGAAGACCTCAATGTAAGAAAAGCCGAAAATATTTTTGAAGGCGAGGTTCTTGTAGTCTATAAAGCAACACTAGAGAAGGTGAAAAAAACACACAAGCTTCTATGTGCAAACCCGACATATTCAAAAGTAGAAATGACAATTACACTAAATGTACCTACTAATTTGGTCCAACAATACGAGGACAAGATTATCCCAGGATTGGGAATTTCTATAACATGATTTCAAATTGCCACAAAAATAGATTATGACTATGGAGATTGTAATTGCATATTGATTTTAAAAGAATCATCTGTAGTAGAAACAATACCGAGTATTTGTCAACAATACAACTTCATTCTAGGTGCCACTATCAAACAATTGTTCACAAGCACAAATGAATATCCCACTATAACAATAGGTGCCTTGGTTGTTGGAACCAAGAAAAAAGTTTCTCAATACCTAATTGATATCAAAGATGGCCACAATGACATGGATAAAGAAACGATACAAATGTGTCTTCAACCTTACTTGCATAATCCTCTCATTTTTTGAGTCTTCTACAAGAAAAACTAATTTTGTTTTTGGTAAACAACTGCTACAACATCCAAGTTTTGCACAACAATACTTAACAATTGAAGAGTAACTAAAGAGAAATGAAATCCCAACATTGCTGTTTAGAAATGTTGTTAAAAGGATAGATAAAAAAAATACACTCTGAACATGTTTATCCACAATTATATGCAAACTGAATGATAATAGAACAATGGAAAGACTCTATCTGGAAAAACAAATATCTCTATATGCAACCTTTTGAGGAAGAATTCTTTGACAACTCTTTTAATGTTGAAGGATCTGCCATATGGAATGTTGTGCAATCAGCTAAAAGTTGGGCTGCTGCTGGCAGAACTTGGAACCTTGGAGATGGGAGGAGAATAAGATTTTGGGAAGATAAATGGATCCTGGATAAACCTTTTGAGGAAATCCCAATTATTAAAGATTGGATAGATCAATTCAAAAGCAGGTATGGAGAAATGGTAAGAGATTACTGGAGAAATGGGAAATGGATTGACTTTAGCCAGCAGTGTCTGGGACTCAAGTTCCTTCAAATAGCTCTCTCTGCCAAAATCCCTAGAGACAACAAAGATGATAGATTGATATGGAGGGAAACTTTGGATGGGAAATACTCTGTTTCCTCTGCAGTGGCTATTCACAGTGCCCCGGTGGAAGAAATTCCCATATGGGCTAAAGTCTGGAACAAGAAGTTAGTTCCTAAGGTCAATATCTTCTTTTGGATTTTAATCCAAAATAAGGTATTAACCCTCGACAATCTTCACAAAAGAGGTATTATTTTTCCTAACAGGTGTTCTCTTTGTTGCAGGGAAGAAGAGACAGCTTGCCATATTCTCAATCAATGTACTTTTAGCCAGGATATCTAGAAAATCATCCTCTCTAGATGGAACCTGAGTTGGGTCTTCCTGAACTCTCTTGGTGACACCTGGCTTCAATGGTATTGCCCTAATTCTAATCCTAAAATTGTGGAGACCTGGAAACTTACTCTACCGATTGTTATTTGGAATATTTGGAAAGAGCGCAACAACAGGATTTTTAGGGATAAAAGGGCTTTTCCTGAAGTGGTTGCAGATAAAATCTTTAGGAGTATCTTTGAAAGCCTCTACTGCACTCATCAGGGACCTGCTACTAAAGATGATTTTAAAGACAGGTGGAACCTTTCTACTACTACCACTAGCAAGGAGACTGGAAGAGAAGGTCTAGTCTGGTGTTTCCCCCTGCAGGGATGGATTAAGGCTAACTTTGATGGGGCCTCTAAAGGGAATCCGGGTAAAGCTAGATATGGGGGCATTGTCAGGAATTTTGCTGGAAGTTGTCTCAAGGCGGTGGCTGGTCCTCTGGGGAATCAAACTAGCCATTTTGCTAAAGCCTCTGCAGCCTTGAATACCTTAATTATTGCCAAAAGTCTAAATTATGATAAAATATGGCTTGAGGGAGATTCACTCAATATCATAAAGTGCCTAAAGGGGGAATCGGAGCCTTACTGGTCTATTGAAAATATCATCATGAAAGCTAGGGAGATCATTGCTAGTTTCAAATAAATCATTATTCAACATGCCTTCAGAGAGCAAAACAGCGTAGTGGATTGCTTAGTGAACACTGGAGTTAACTCTGACTCCCAAATGATTTGGCACGAGGAGGATCTCAATTTAAACATCAAAGAGTTCATCAGAAAGGACCGTTATACGGGGAGAGAAGGACAATTTAATCATGACAAGTAAAAAGCATCATTTATGCCTTGTTGGAAAGGCCATCATTACATGGCGCCGCGACAGATCCTCTATTATTTCTAATAAAGTTTCACACGCTTTGTGGGTTACCCAGCTCAAAAACTCTAGCAACATCGAAAAAGAAGGTGATAACTTGCAAAGAAACAAAGCAAGCAACCCATATCCGAAGATGGGAGGAGACCTAAGGCGGGAAGAACCAGACAATACATCGACCTGGAAAGTGATGCCTAAAGTCTGGGCGAAATTGGAGAAGGGCTCTCTTACAAGCTTCATGGAGAAACTTGAGGACTATGACAAAGGTAGGGTTAGCTTAGCCATTTCCAAGATTTCCGAAAACTGGTCTAATGGCTCTTTTAAACTTTATGGTGTTAAGTTTAAGCTGGATGCTGGGCTCATTTCTACTGTGACTGGAATGCCCCACTTTGGGCTTAATTTCTTTCAAGACCTCAAGGTCTCCAACAACGCGGTTAACCTATTCCCACAAAAAGGGAAAGAGAGAGCTAAAATTGGCAAGGCTACTTGGGGCTACTACGAAGCTGCAAACATCAAGAAGTTGTGGGGCTAGGTTCTGAACGCAATTATGGAGTACATCACGGTTGAAGGCCGTTTTTCTAGGGCCCACACCTACCACTTCGTGCTCTTAAACCATTTTAGACATGACAAAAAGGTGTCTTTGCCATACTAGCTCTTTCGGTCCCTCTCCAGGTCCCTCAACAAACACAAGACTAACCCTTCTAGCCCGATACTCCATTGCAGGCTTCTGCTGCTCATCTATGAGCATTGCAAAACCCTCGCCCTGCTGGAGAATAAGAGGATTTCCGCCTCTCCGGGCAAGAGAAAGATGGAAGAGGGAGAAACTAGCAAGGAGAAGGCGTCCTCCAGCAAAAAAAGGAAAAGCATCCATGGGTTGGAAACAGAGGACATTGTCAAGGAAAGCAGTGGTATGGAGACGAACGACTCCAATTGTGAAGATAGCTGGAAAGATGAGGAGCTGGGCAACAAGGAAGAAAGTGGCAATAATGAGCCTGGTCAAGAAAGCCCTACCCTCAGCGAACACCCTAGTAAGGACAACAACCATCTGATGGAAGAAGCGGAACCCAAGGATAACGAGGAAACCGGAGGGAACTCTGAGAAGGAAACGAACAAAGACTCTGAGAAGGACCTGACTGAGGATAGGGATAGTGAGGTCAAGGAAAATGCTAGTAAAGAGCTTATCCTAGATAACCTCAAGAAGCTCTCTGAGGCCAGAATGAATTTCGATAGGTGGACCTACGAGACCCTGAAAAACCTGGACAAGAAAGGGATTAAAATAGATGAAAAGAGGGAGGATGAAAACAAAGAGCAGATTAATTGGAAGCAAGAAATGGAGAATAAGGTAAAATCGCTGGAAGAGGGAAAAGAAGCGATGAAAAATCTGATGGGAGTTATCCCAAGTATCCTCTCTGCTGTCATCAAAAACCTGGAGGACATCGCCAAGGTCGTTGATCACACCTGCACTCCTAAACCGGTCGTGGATCTTGACCTGGAAGAAGAGACCATCCAGACTAGAAGTGGTGATGCTAATCTGGTGGGCGGTATTGCAAAGAGAACCAGGGCCAGTATCAAGAAAGTTGTGGCTGCCTCAGCAAAGGATCCCCCCAACTTCAAAGACAACATCAAAGAGTTGTATGATATCAACAACACCCTGGCTAAAGCCCTGGAAAAAATCTGAATGTTGGAAGGCCTGCTGGCTTTTTGGGGATTTTTTGGGTTTTCTTTGGTTTCCGCTGGTTTTTTTGTGGTTTCTGTTCTTTTCTGTCTCTCGTAGCTTTGTTGTTTAAGTTCTTCTTGTAAAGGGTTTCGAGGGCCCTTCAAAACCTGCTTTTTCCTTAATAAAAAACAATGGAAAGACTCAATGCACTCCTACACTCAACATTTCACATAATTATTTCCAAATTCTTTTACTCTTAAATTTAGAGCTATTTTCCTTCCTATTACTAACACTAACATATCTTACAAGTTGATGGCATCTTAAGAGTGGTAAATCCTTCTTCCAATCCATTTCATGAATATTGCCCCAAATGCAACAAATAATTTGATGACTATGGAATGCTTGAAGAGAAGACTGCCCATTGTAGCATATGTAATGAAGATGTCAATTATGAATACTCTCTCCATCTCAACACAACTATCACAACTGACAACAACCAGAGAATCCATTGTTCTATTGAAGAACCCATCATACAAGTACTTATGCCCACTCTTGACAACATGACCTACAAAGACTACATCAAAGATACATCAAGAATAATATTTATGCTACGGGTTTTTACAATCATGGGCCACTTCACATTGAATCAGAACAATACCATCACCCATGCTAAACACATTGACGAATAATGCGCAAATACTAGAAAAATGTAAATACATTACTTTTGCATATACTTCTTATAGTTCACAGATTTCTATACATTATGACATTTAATACAATACTAATTATGTCACAAGATTGCTTATACAAAATTTGTAGGCACAACATAATAAAAATAGAAGAAAGATGCATTCCTCTTGCTCCAGTCATACCATGCTCAAATTTTCATTTGCAAAATTATATTGTTGAATAGTACTCTATACAATAACAATCAAAACTCATCTCTATTTGGTCAATGCAAAAAACATATATGCTTAATTACTTTAAAGTGATTGATTAAATCAATCACCTATTTGTTGGCATTGTGTTGTCATTGATGTCAACGGGTATAGCATAACCGGTGTGGGAGATTGAAGTGTATTGGTGACACTGACATCAGCCAAGTATTGCAGGTCACCGGTACACAAGTCAATGTTGGCATGCGTTGTATACATGCACTGGAGACCAACATGGAATGATGACCGGTAAGTAATGTGTTGACATTGAGTGGCTGCCAATCAGAATGTTACGAGAATCAAATCAACACCAGATGTGAAGCATGTGCAGTCCACTAGTAGGAGTTGGATCTTATACAACAGGACTCCCACCGGATGAAGAGAAGAGTGATAGAGAATGGGTTGCTTCAGTAAGCAAGGATGGCATATGGGAAAGCTACTAGGTCATATGTCAAGTTGAAGATGCATCTACAACTCAGTGATGTCACATTTATACCAGTAGGTGACATAGATCCTTTCCCACCAGTAAGTGGTAATGCCTTGCTTATCCCAGTTTTACTTGGCATACATCATCACTCTCCGGGATAAGACTGCCAAAGCAGGCCAAGGCAGGTCACAGGTGATTGGATGCACAGACCGGATGACCAAGTGGAAGATGAAAAAGCCTCTAGAGTGTGAGATCAGATATGAACATTGGATCAGTGTGTGAGGACATGATGTGCTACCGAGGTAGAGAAGGAAGAGTTAAGATGGTGAGTTTGCCTTCCTGGCAAATCGGTTGAGAAGAGAACCAGTCAAATGAAAATGAGGCTCTACAGTTGCACACATGGAGTTACCGATATGCAGATGGAAAGTGGTGTTGCCACAGATGCATTAAGGATGGAGATAGTTGGCATGAAGATATCATGCACACTACCGATATGAAGGCAAAAAAATCAAAATTAGTAAACATGGAGAGTACCAACATATAGCCAAGTGGACAAAGAGACAAAGGTGAAGTGCTCTCCGTCTGATGAAGATGCAAGTGATGTGTTATCCAAGATTGTTGTTGAATACCGACATGATTGATGATCGGGCTGACAAGATCCACTAGCACAAGGAAGGAGAAGACAAGAAGGTTAACCGATAGGCAAAGAGGGACCAGTTGTATGAAATATACACCGGTTGTGTGATATTGGTTGGTGACCATGTTGGTTTGACATAGTGAGCTAAGGTGGATGTTGACAAAGGTGCTAAGGGAAGATGTACCAACATGGTTACTAGAGAAATGATAGGGTTAGATGTCTGGTAGGTGTGCACTAGTTGAGTGTTTGGTCGGTGATCTTGTCTAAACTGATACAAAGGTCTAAGCTGAGATGGATACCGACAGGGATGTCACATGGACTTGAGGTGGCAAGCTTGTAGAGGTCGGTGAAGTGTCGTGATGGTGAGGTTGTTGCAGAGTTGATTGACATTTAATGTTGTCTGTGACTGTTATGGGTTAAGTTACAGAGGGGTTGCGGCTCGAGGCAAGATGTATCTGATCGGATCAATGGGGTGCACTGATCGATGCAGGATGTCTGGATACAAATCAAATTTGGTGAAGCAAATCATCGAAACATTTATGGCGTTTGACATATGTAGGTTGAAATACAAGGTCGTGTTTGCTAAACTTAGAAAATGTGTATTGGAAGCTGCAAGATTGGCGAAGCTTGATTGATCTGTTGAAGGTGATCGATCTCTGGAAGGAGATTTGATTGGATTCAATGTGCCTCATGATCAGTGGGAGAAACCCTAAGGCACCAAGTTCGAATGTTGCTTTTGGCGGGAATATCTAATCATAAACATACAGGTCAAAGACAGATTTTGTTGTTGCCTCAAAGGGAGATGCTGCCAAGTAATGCCAAAGGCCAAATAGAGAAGTAGATGAAGAGTGATATCTGTAGAGGATCAACGAGATCAAGCAGAAGGGAGACAACCTATAATAGGTTTTAGCGAAGGTTTAACTGGTAAGGTTAAAGCAACTGAAAAGCTGCAAGAGAGTATCAATGAAGCCAAATGGTAATGCTAGAACCAATTGGAAGATAATAGGGAGTGTTGAAATGCAGAGCAAGTGAAAAGGAGATCCGATAGAGCAGAAGAAGAAGAAAGGTAACCAGTAGAATTGATCCGGTAAGATAACAACAGAAGAGTGTAGCAGAGAGCAGAAGATAGTGATCCACCAGAAAGCTGAAGAGAGACAGAGTGAAAGAAAGAGTAGAGAACTGGTAAGGCAAAGAAGGGGTGATACCGGTAGAGAGATTATATGTAGTGGTTGCAAGATTGTAATAGGTTATTACTTCTGTATTTGATAATGATTCTTTGTAGATCATTGAGTTGGTGCTCGGTGCAAGGGTTGTAGCTCCTTTGGGTTGGTGCCCATAAATAGCAAGGTTTGTAGCTCCTTTAGGTTGGTGCCCATAAACTGTAGGAGTGGTACTCCTTGGGTTTGTACCCTTAATGTTGTAACCGAAGTGTTTCATTATGAGGCTGGATTGGAGCAGTAGACTTCAACAACATTTCTCACCAAAGTTTTTCCCATCTTGGTTTTTCCTCGTATATATTGGTGTTATGGGATGTGCCCTTGTGTATTCTTGCATTGAATTGTCTTGATTTATCTTACTAGTAGACCCACTAGGTAATAGGATGATAACCGATATTCACACATGGGGTAGATAAAGGGAAATTTTTGTAAACCACTCATTCACCACCCCCCCCTCTCAGTGGCACATTGTGTCTAACAATTGGTATCAGAGCCTAGGTTCCCAGTCAGACGAGCTTTCTCCAACTTGGGTAGATTCTGGCTTAAGGACACACTAGTTTGTTTAGTGTCAATCCCTTCTCTAGTTTTTGATGGTTCAAATTACTCCATAT
Organism: Cryptomeria japonica; assembly: GCF_030272615.1. Classification (NCBI taxonomy): domain Eukaryota; kingdom Viridiplantae; phylum Streptophyta; class Pinopsida; order Cupressales; family Cupressaceae; genus Cryptomeria; species Cryptomeria japonica. Next base: position 517,311,667 of record NC_081413.1, read on the forward strand.
GGAGTCGCAGAAAGGAAGTCTACTTGTCTTCCCTAGGGTTTGATGTATGGATGTCAGTAGTAAATGAATGCCCTGGTAAGGTCAGTCCTCCCACTGGTCGTGAAGAAGAAAGGAGAAATAAATGTAATGATGAAGCTACGGAGGCCATACTCAGTGGGCTATCCAGTGATGTCCCCTCATAGGTGGACATATGTAGATCTGCTAAAATCCTATGGGACAGATTGAAGAAACTTTATGGCAATGAACCTTGCACCGCAAAACCGGTTTGTGGAAACAAGAAAAGGAATAAAGCATGTGTGTCTACAGATGATGAAGGTTAATTTGTTGGTAGTAGTAGAAATGATGAAGAGGAAACTCACCTCTTTATGGCTCAAGAATCAAAAGATGAGAAGCACACATCAGAGAGTAATCATGCAGATCACTCTTACCGATAAGATGTGTTTGTGAGTGATGATGAATATGAAGCCGAAGTTGATCTTGAATGTGAACTGGTAAGTGCACGAGAAGAGCTGCAAAATGTTAGAAAGGAATTTAAAAGGTACAAAGAATTAGTTCATGAAGAATGCAGCCGATTGAAAATATGCCCTGAAGAACCAAATAATAATATATGCATATTGACATCTCAAGTAGAAGAGGCAAAAGGATTGACTAGTGAGTTGAAATCAGTCTTTGATGCTAAGGAGAGAAAATATGAGAGGATCTCCAGCTAGAAGTGGAGACAAAGGACAAATAATATCAGGACCTAAAAGGAGAAATGGAGAGCATCGAGAAAGACCTTGAGAAGTGTCAAAATGAGCTCAAGGTAAGGATCCAGTATGATGGCAGCACTGAGGCCTTGGAAAAAATGTTGAGTAAACAAAAACACATCAAGAATACCAATGGATTAGGATATGATGTCGGTGAATGCTCCACAAGTGAGGATGTCTCTCACAAGGATATTTGGTTTGTCTCCTCTAATGGAGTTAACAAGCGTCGAACCTTCACAGTACGAAGTGCAACAAGAAAGAAGGTTGACCTAGCTACAACTAGTGAGGACTTGAGGCTAAAAATGAAGGTCGGTGAAATAAGAAGAAACAATGCAAATCCTAAAGGAAAGGGAAAGCTGAGAGAAGATGGGCTCACCAGAAACAAGAATGCAAGAAAGAAGCCTAAGAGATTCCCCACCAGTGGAAGACAAAGAGATGCAACACCCCCGAGAAGTAGAAAGCCAAACCAGTTAGATCACCTCATGGTTGGCAAAATGATTTTGTAAGTAATATGCCTCCATTCTCCGATTACTGTTTTGCTTGTAAAGGATATGGCCATAGGGCAGAGGAATGCAAAAAGATGTCTAGGAATAGAAAAATTGTTCTTCCTAGGAACAACAATTCAGTTTGTAGAATATGTAATGCATTTGAGCATAGAACATTAGAATGTAGAAACTTGAACAAGCCCACTCTCGGCTATGCTAACTAGAGTCCATTTGTTGTCTCAAGAAATATAAATTATATATGTTATAACTGCAATGGATCTGGCCATAGATTGAATGTTTGTAGGAAGAAAAAGTTTCATGCACATGGTAGTCGACATAACAACTATGCCCAAAGGAGAGATGCTCCCTCAAGATCAAGAAGTTAGTTGAAACCGGTAGCAAGTTACAATGGCATGACCCTGAGAAGAAGATTAAACCAGACTGATAGAAGGTCTTCCAATCATCCATTTAGGATGAGTGTAGTATGCTTCTATGGAAATGTAACCTATCATACTGCAGAATATGGTAATGCAAAGACCTGTCAGCAAAAGAAGATGAGACCTGCTCCAAAGGCTACAAATGAGAAGAGGATGGAGTCCAAGCAGGTATGGAGGAAGAAGGAGGAGAACATGACCATGGACCGACACTGTGCACTCAATGCATAGGTGATATCTCCTAAAGTTTAAAGGAGATGCATATCCTTAGGGGGAGCTATATGTTGATCAGATCATTCACCCCCATATGTTGAGAAGGACAAAGGAAAGGATGGGAAGTCACCAACATCATGAAAAAGTTGAGATAAAAGAATGCGTGCAATTGATATCATGGCTACACATTCACACGACCATGATGGATCATTGCTACAAGTGTCAAAGTGGGTTGCGACACCAAAAGGAGAGCCAGTGGACAAAGTATACTGGCAAAGATATTAAATTGGTATAGTAAATTGGAAGGTGGAGTATGTTTCTGGTAGGGACAATTACCGGTGTTGAAGAATATGTGGGTCAATATGTTTTGGTTGTGTTGTAGTGGCTCTGGTGGCCTGGTCAGATGAGTTTATGTCTCTGATGATATCAAAAGTTGTCCTAAATGTCAATGTGTTGGATCAGTAGCCGATCCCATGTGTATGAGACATCATGATGTCAACCGGTGTGAGTGTTGACATGTGTCAATGTGACTTGGCATTGTGGTTAGGTATGTTTATGTCACAAAGATTGGATGGATGTCATGGAAGTGAAAGACCATCAACATGTATAGATACTCACTTCCACCGGTACAAAGTATAGTTTGGGGTACCGGTTTAGGACTTGACAGAAAATGAAGACCAAAGGGTTGTGATTCAGGGGGAGTTCACAGTCATATCTTGTGATTGGTGTCTGATACACTTGACACAGGAGGAAATCAAGTGTCATTGTTGCTGCACTGTGGACCGGTATACAGGGAGATATAAGTTACCTGCACAAGAGAACATGAATTTTCTATCAGAGGAGATACAATTGGTATTAATGTTAGCTTCAACAATTGGTATCAGTGTTAGTTTCAACACTTGACATCAACATTTTAGGGTCAGAATGGCTTCTGCATATCAAGGGGAGATTATGCAGTTTGACTGGCAAGTATGGTGAATTCACTGACACGTGGGTCTTCAATTGGTTTCGATATTGTATATGCATATATCTCTAGTTTGCATATACACTTGGTTGCTGGGAAATCGGTGTCAATTGGTGGTTGTGCCCTCCATCTCAAGTGTTGTAACTCGAGAAAATGTAACAAATGATGGTTGAAGGAGGAGGATCATCCCGTAGAGAAAAAGGGGCTAGACCAATCTATTAGTGCCTGGTAGACACAAGGAGGAATGAAACCCTCACAGTGCCCTTTGCCATTGTTGTCAAAAGGGGAGAGAGATTATGTAGTATGTTGCATACTACATGTGTGAGAATCCATGAATCACACAAAGGGGGAGAGAGAATATGTAGTATGTCGGATACTACATGTGTTGACATCAATGCCAAAGGGGGAGATTGTTGGCATTGTGTTGTCATTGATGTCAACCGATATAACATAACCGGTGTGGGAGATTGAAGTGTATTGGTGACATTGACGTCATCCAAGTATTGTAATTCATCGATACACAAGTCAGTGTTGGCATGTGTTGTATACATGCACTGGGGACCGGTATGGAATGATGATTGGTAAGTAATGCGTTGACATTGAGTGGCTGCTAACCGAAATGTTACAAGAATCACATCAACATCGGAGGTGAAGCATGTGTAGTCTACTAGTAAGAGTTGGATGTTATACAATAGGACTCCCACTGGATGAAGAGAAGAGTGACAAAGAATGTGCTGCTTCAATAAGCAAGGATGGCATATGGGAAAGCTACCAGGAAATATGTCAAGTTGAAGATGCATCTACTCCTCAAGGATGTCACATTAATACCAGCAGGTGACAGAGATCCTTTCACACCAGTAAGTGGTATTGCCTTGCTTATCCCAGTTTTACTTGGCATACATCATCACTCTCTGGGATAAGACTGCCAGAGTAGGCCAAGGTAGGTGATTGGATGCACAGACTGGATGACCAAGTGGAAGATGAAAAAGCCTCTAGAGTGTGAGATCAGAGATGAACACTGGATTAGGGTGTGAGGACATGATGTGCTAGCGGGTAGAGAAGGAAGAGTTAAGATGGCGAGTTTGCCTTCTTGGCAAACCGATTGAGAAGAGAACCAATCAAATGAAAATGAAGCTCTGCATTTGCACACATGGAGTTACCAATATGCAGATGGAAAGGGGTGTTGCCATAGATGCATAACGGATGGAGATAGTTGGCATGAAGATATCATGCACACTACCGGTATGAAGGTAGAAAAATGCAAATAGGTAAACAAGGAGAATACCGACATAAAACCAAGTGGACAGAGAGACAAAGGTGAAGTGCTCTCAGTCTGATGAAGATGCACATGATGTGTTATCCAAGATTGTTGTTGAAGACCGACATGATTGATGACCAGACTAACAAGATCCACTAGCATAAGGAAGGAGAAGGCAAGAAGGTTAACCGGTAGGCAAAGAGGGACCGGTTGTATGAAACATACACCGATTGTGTGATATTGGTCGATGACCATGTTGGTTCGACATAGTGAGCTCAGGTGGATGTCGACAAAGGTGCTAAGGGAAGAGGTACCAGTAGGGTTACTAGAGAATCAATAGGGTTAGATGTTTGGTAGGTGTGCACTAGTTGAGTGTTTGGTCGGTGATTCTGTTTGAACCGACACAGAGGTCTAAGTTGAGATGGATATCGACAGGGATGCCACGTGGAGTTCAGGTGGCAATCTTTTAGAGGTTGGTGAAGTGTCATGACAGTGAGGTTGTTGTTGAGTTGGTCGATATTTAATGTTGATTGTGATTGTTATGGGTCGAGTTGCAGAGGGGTTGCGGCTTGAGGTAGGACGTATCTAATCGGATCCATGGAGTGCACTGATCTATGCAGGATGTCTGGATATAGATTGAAGTTGGTGAAGCAAATCATCAAACCATTTATGGCGTTTGACAGATGCAGGTCAAAATACAGGGCCTTGTTTGCTAAACTTAGCAAATGTGTATTGGAAGCCATGAGATTGGCGAAGCTTGATTAATTTGTTGCAGGTGATCGATCTATGGAAGGAGATTTGATTGGATTCGATGTGCCTCATGATCAGTGGGAGAAACCCTAAGGCACCAAGTTCGGATGTTACTTTTGGCAGGAATATCTGATCATAAATATGCAGGTTGAAGACAGATTTTGTTGTTGCCTCAGAGGGAGATACTGCCAAGTAATGCCAAAGGCCAAATAGAGAAGTAGATGAAGAGTGACATCTGCAGAGGATCAAAGAGATCGAGCAGAAGGGATACAACCTGTAATAGGTTTTAGCGAAGGTTTAACCGGTAAGGGTAAAGCAACCGACAAGTTGCAAGAGAGTATCAGTGAAGCCAACTGGTAATGCTAGAACCGACTGGAAGATAGTAAAGAGTGTTGAAGTGCAGAGAAAGTGAAAAGGAGATCTGACAGAGAAAAAGCAGAAGAAAGGTAACCGATAGAATTGATCCAGTAAGGCAACAACAAAAGAGTGTAGCAGAGAGCAGAAGATAGTAATCCAACAAAAAGCTGAAGAGAGGCAGAGAAGGGGTGATACCGGTAGAGAGATTATGTGCAATGGTTGCAATATTCACTTGTAACAAGTTATTACTTTTGTATTTGATAATGATTCTTTGTAGATCACTGAGTTGGTGCTCGATGCAGGGGTTGTAGCTCCTTTGGGTTGGTGCCCATAAACAGTAGGGGTTGTAGCTCCTTTGGGTTGGTGCCCATAAATTGTAGGAGTATTAATCCTTGGGTTGGTGCCCTAAATGTTGTAACCAAAGTGTTTCATTGTGAGGCTGGATTGGAGTAGTAGACTTCAGCAACATTTCTCATTGAGGTTTTTCCCATCTTGGGTTTTCCTTGTATATACCAGTGTTATGGGATGTGCCCTTGTGTATTCTTGCATTGCATTGTCTTGATTTATCTTACCAGTAGACCCACTAGGTAATAGGATGATAACCGGTATTCACACATAGGGTAGATAAAGGGAAAAGTTTTTAAACCACTGATTCACCCCCCTCTCAGTGGTACATTATGTCTAACACTATGATGTTTCAAATGGTGCTACTATTGATACCTCTATATGTGTTTTGCACTTGCATTTTATCAAAACTAATTTCACTTTTACTAGTCCACACTACTCATACAATTAATCACCAACCTTATAGAATTTTAATTCTTTATGCTTCTGTAGTTGCTTAATTCTTTATTAGTTGATGGATTGCCTAAAAATACTTTTTGTGAATCATCATTTTGAAACTCATATGCATACAATCAAACAAGATTACTATTCATTGTCAACTTGCTTCATAAGTGTGAGTTTTCTTCTATTCTAAAAATTCCCAACTATTGACCTATTGTTATGTTTGTCAAATGCACATTCTCACCATTATCTGCAAATGCATTATATCTATAAGATGACTATTCTCTTGAAGCATTATTTAATTATTTTAAATCTAGTTTATGTGATGTTGTCACTGCTTAAAACTACATATTCGTTGACACACAATAAGGATCAAATAGTTTGTATTATCACACATTTTTGTTGTTTTTCAAGATAACAACTATGTTTGCTTCTTTCAGCATGATGCAAAAGACATTTAAACTCAAATACTATGTTTCAAATGATATACCTTCTTGGAATTGATGTTTCATTTAAGCTACTATTGTTGTTACACTATAGTTCTAGATTAGTTTAGATTAATAAATGATTTTGCAATAAATAATGTTTTTGTTTAAATTTTAAAAATTATTTAAAACTATCAAATAATTTGTTTCAATATAAAAAATAAATAATTTATTAAACTTTGGGTAACACATTTCACATGTATAATAAAATAGTAATATACTTATATATATTTTAAGATGACTAAATAATTTGCTAAAATTATCGATATAAAACAAATTTACACATCCTAAAATCATTGAAGTATAAAAATTAAATTACCCATGTTTTAATTAGATGTAGTTAATATTTAACTTTAAGATTATTTTTTCTGTTATAACTTTCAAAATGATGTTCTAACATTAATTAAGATTCAATATTTAAAATTTAATTAGAAAAAAATAATTACCATGTGAAAGACTACCCCATTAAAATTTTAAATTGACTAAAAAAATATTTTTAAACATATTATTTTCCTAAAATCAATGTCAAGAAGGGATTTTGACCATGGTCAATTGTCAACAAATTATGAAATTTTGAGCACAAAAACCTTTTACCGGAATGCATAAACCAAATAATGGAATAGCAGATATAACAATTAAGCACAAACATAAATCACAGAACAATTACCATCCATCCACAACACATAACACCAAGATTTGTACGTGGAAAACCCGGTAAAGGGAAAAAACATGGTGGGAAGCCTACCCACAGTCAGATAATACTTCTGCAGTAAGTATGTGATTACAATAAGAGGGGCCTGCACATGCAGGAAGGCCAACAACCTAGAGCGCACTCCTCATCACAAAAGGAGCCTCACTGACTATAAAAGAAATCCAGACTACAATCCAGAAAGATGAGTGAACTGCAAAAATAGCATATCCTATGCCTAAGTACAATTCTGGTTAAGCTCAATACCAAAGGTATTAAACCTCTTACACAAACCTAATTCGATCACCTATGATCGACCAAAACCTCTGCATATGATTACAACTTTATTCGCACACAGATAATCTCATAACCCACGATCTACAAAGAGATCTTACATCATGTTTATACAAACTTGAGAACTAAACAATTATGTCGGCCACCTAAAAGATAATACAATAAATCTATTACATAAACCCACAAACCAATGATAAAACAGGTCGACCTAAGACCAAAACAACATAAACCAATCAATAAATCCAATCCGTAACACATCGGGAGCATCAACCAATACATTATATAAACCAGCCCATAACCTAACAGAATAGAACCAGACCTAAAATAGGTCGCCATAAGCCAAATTAAACACCACCGATCAACTGGAACACGAACAAGATAACCATCAACATCCTGATAACCTTCTAGAAGTCATACCAACACCACTTATCAGATTAATCAAAAGATCTTCAACAAAGCTCTGTCGATAAAACCCTTATTGGTAACCAAAAGGCTTACTAGAACAAATGATAGCTTCTAGATCATCAAATCCTAAACCAACTGAATGTGATATGCATCAAGAACAAATGAATAACCAATCCAAACTAATTCCACAAGCCGAAACATACCAGAGAAGATCTCCAGATCAACATCATAATCCAACCACTCTACCGGAACTCGGTAGACAACAAAACATCTAGTGTTGACATCAATGGCAAACATCAATGCAACACATAATCAATTCCTCCAAATTTCCAACAATCTCCCCCTTTGGCATTGATGGCAACACTAGATATGAAAAACATCCAAGTGCCAAGAAATGCCAAAAACGTCTCCCCCAATGGAAGACATCCAAAAATCTTCCCAAGATGATATGAAAATGAAGTTATGAACCAACAGACCAAACTCTCCCTATGAATGATATCCCTGTTAAGCTTTGTTTTTCAAATAAATATCTCTCCCCCTTTGACATCAATGCCAGTCTGACATAAACATCAGAAAAAATTATAAATCCTCTGAACTACACAACTGACTACTCCCCCTGAGTAGTAGCACCAACACCAATCCAGAATGAATGATAACTCTGATAAATGCATATTGGACTGATGCCAATCAATGTCACTCAAGTCTCTATCGGAGGGGAAAAGACCCCCAATCTGTCTCTGAAGTACTCAAATGATTCCTTAGGCAAAGGTTTAGTGAAGATATCTACAATCTTCTCTTTAGTGTTCACATAAACCATTTTGACTTCATTTGCTTCCACCTTCTCCTTCAAAAAATTATACTTGATAGAAATGTGCTTTGTCTTAGAATAAAATACCGAAATATTTGATATGTCAATAGCAACAGAGTTATCACAGTGAATAACTATCGGTCCATTGTAATCTACCCTTATATCCTTCAACATTTGCTTCATCCATAGAACTTGTGTACAGTTAGTAGCAACAACAACATAATCAGCTCTAGCAGTAGATAAAGAAGTACATGACTGTTTCTTGTTGATCCATGAAACAAGTTTCTTTCCAAGAAAGAAAGCTCCACCGGATGTGCTCTTCCGGTCATCCACATCTCCAGCCCAATCTGCATCTGTATATGCACATAGTGTAAAGTCATCATTTTTAGGATATCACAAACCATAATCAGTTGTTCCTTGTAAATACCTGAAAAATCATTTTCACTGCACTCTCATGATTCTCTCTAGAATCACTCTGATATTTTGATACAATACAAACTGCATTCATTATATCCGGTTTAGTCTAAGTCAAATATAATAAACCTCCAATCATATATTTATACCTTGTAGGATTTACTAGAGGTGATGCATCTTTCTTTGTCAATTTCTCACTTGTAACCATAGGAGTACCAATCGATTTAGAATTTTCCATACCAAATTTCTTCAAAAACTCTCTAGCATACTTAGTTTGACAGATGAAAATACCTTTATCGGTTTGAGTAATCTGCAAACCTAAGAAAAATTTCATCTCCTCAATCATAGACATCTCAAATTCATTCTTCATATTATCAGAGAATTCCATACATGACTTATCCTCACCTCCAAAAATGATATCATCAACAAAGACTTCAACAATCAATATGTCACCATCAATGATCTTATAATATAAGTTACCGTCAACATTACCTTTAGTGAAATGAAGCTTCAAAAGATATTTGTCCAATTTAGCATACGAAGCTCTAGAGGCTTGTTTCAATCCATATAAAGCTTTCCTTAACCTCAAAACCATGTTTTTGTTATCTGAAAGTGAAAATCCACCAGGTTGCTCAATGTAAACTTCCTCTTCAAGATCTCCATTAAAAAATGCACACTTAACATCCATCTGATAAACCTTGTATTTCTTATGGGAAACATAAGCAAGAAATAATCTCACAGCTTCAATCCTAGCTACCGGAGCAAAAGTCTCGTCATAATCAATTCCTTCCTTATGAGAATATCCTTTACATACCAATCTAGCCTTATTCCTCACAAATTGTCCATCCTCATTCAGTTTATTCCTAAAGACCCATTTAGTTCCAATAATATTCTTATTTTTAGGTTGGGGAACTAAAGTCCATGTGTTGTTCTTTTCCATATGATCTAATTCCTCTTCCATAGCTCTCATCCAACATTCATGTTTACAAGCTTCAATAATTGATGTCGGTTCAACTTGAGAAATTAAACATACCTCGTCAGCTGCCAACCTTCTTCTTGTCATCACTCTTTTTTTCTTGTCTCCAATGATCTGATCTTCTGAATGATTTAACCTTACATACCTAGGAGTCTTCTGACTTTTTGTTTCTCTGCTCTGATCTTTAGTTACTGTTGAATTTTTTGATACTGTCGGGGTAACTGGTTCAACAATTCTATTCTGGTATAGGTGCTACCGATTCAGTTATGATCATCTCCACTTCCGGTTCTCTCTCATAAGTTTTGATTTGACCTTTGTACTGCTCATCCACCTTGACATTAGCACTCTCCACAATCTTTTGTTATAACATCTATATGCTTTGCTTTCATTAGAATAACCAAGAAATATCCTTTCATCACATCTAGGATCAAACTTTCCAATGGAATCATCTCTTTTAATATAGCATTTACTACCAAAGATTATGAAATACTTAACTGTAGCTGTATGACAAAACCATAACTCATAAGGTGTCTTACCAGTGTCTCCCGATCAACATCATAATCCAACCACTCTACCGAAACCTGGTAGAGAGTAAAATAAGTAGTGTTCACATCAATGCAACACAATCAATTCATCCAAATTGCCAACATGATGGCAAGACTGAAGGGGGGGAGATTGAGGAAATGGATGGTAATGATCCCAATTCTTGTCCAAGTAAGATCCAGTGTGCATGATGAAATTCATATATTGGAACATTCGGGGAATTGAATCCCCTGATAGGAAGCACATCATCAGGAGATTCCTCAGCCAACATAGGGATGTTGATTTTTTGATGTTGCAAGAGGTTAAAGCAATCAAATTGACACTATAAGTGAATCTAGACTTCATCTAGAGAGATGCTATTAAATTTTTCACCAAGCATGATAAAGGGAAAGGAGATACTGCACTTTTAATCAATGGTAAATGGAGGGATTCCATACTTAGTTCTGGTCATTCTCCATGTAATAAAGTGGCTTGGGTCTCTCTCAAGATTGGCAATTCTGCTATTGGAATCTCCTCAATATACATGCCTAATGACTATAGAGAGAGCGCAGATCTATGGAGGTGGTTATACACCCTTCCTAATATTCCTTGGATTCGGGGGGGGGGGGACTTCAATATGATTGAGAATTAGGAAGAAAAAATGGGTGGAGTTGGCCTAGATTGAAAAGGAGGTGAGAGGCTTTGTTGGGACAAATGAAGAGAATGAGGAGGCTCTTTGACCCTCTTAAGGGTTTGAGACAAGAATATAAGGGGATTTGGTTCACCTAGTGCAATTATCATAAAGGCCACAATAGGATCTATTGTAGACTTGATAGGTTTTATGCTGATAAGGACTTCTTCTCCTTTATGTCTGATGGTCAAGGCAGTTATGTGGTGGTGTGACCAATCTCTTTTTCTGACCATCACCCAATTATTGCTCACATTTGTCTAAGGGATAACGCACCATCCAGAGTTGCTAGTTATGAGAAATTTATGTTGAACACTAAGATGCTGGATGACCAGGATGTTCTTGCTGTTGTCTTCACTATAAGGCATATCAATAAGTGGAATAATGGCTCACACTCCCACATTATGAGGTGGAATAAAAACATTAGAGGTTGGCAATGTCTATTGAAAACTGTTGGCAAGAAGATAGCAAAAGACCTTAGATACTCAAAGAGGATCCTCTTGAACAACCTGCATAATGTTGAAGAGTTGGTCCAAAAGGACCCCAACAATTTAAAACTCTCCTAGTCTATGACTCAAGCAAGAGATAACTTGAGGAGGCTCCAACACAATAAGGTAGTTGGAGCAATGACTAGAGCCAGGGTCTAATGGTTGCAACATGGAGATAAAGGATCTAAATTATTTTTTAATATCCTTAGACAAAAACAATGCAAAGAGAAAATTGATAGACTGCGGGTTGATGGTAAAGATATTTCTAATGTGGATTATATCAAGAATGAATTCTTGATTTTCTATCAAAATATGTTTCCTTCTGAAGACTCCACCTCCTCTTATGAAGCCAAGGAGAGGTGCAAAAATATTATCCCTGAGCGTATATCCGATGAGGATATCCAAAAGGTTAAAAGACCCATCATAGTGGATGAGATCAAAAGGGTCATCAGGAGACTTAAGGATGATAAGGCCCTGGTCCTAATGGACTCCCTATTGAGTTCTACAAGGCTAATATTAACTGGATTAGTGATGATCTTCTGGAAATTTATGAAGAAGCTCTAGAGCAAGGATCTTTGGGCCCTGACATCAATACAGGTATCATTAAACTACTCCCCAAAGATGGAGATAAATCTTTGATTAAGAATTGGCATCCCATTACCCTTTTGAATGTTTCATACAAGATTCTGGCGAAAGTTCAGGCCCTCAGACTTTAAGGTATTTTGCCTAAGTTCATTTTCTCCACGCAAATTGATTTCATTAAAGGTAGATACATACTTGAAAATCTTATCACTAGGTGGGAGGCCATGGAATGGGCTAAGGTGACCAATCAAAAGGTTGCTATGTTCTTATTAGACTATGAGAAAGCATATGATAGAGTGGAATGGGGATTCATCACCATGATGCTTGAAGCCTTTGATCTCCCCAAGGAATTTTGCCAGTTTGTTCAGGTCCTCCTCAAGGATGCTTCTGCTCAGACAGAAGTTAATGGTTCCATCTCACAAGCCTTCAAACTTGGCAGGTCCATTAGACAAGGATGCCCTTTGGCTCCTACCTTGTTTGTTATTGCCTTGGATGCACTTTTATATTTGTTAAGAGAGGGCAACCTCTCACCTAGAATCAGAGGCATTACTCTCTTGGAAAATTCTGAGCTGCTTAATACTTTATTCCTTGAGTTTTCTAAGAACAATATGGACTCTCTGGCCACTGAGCTCAAATTCTTTGGCGAGGCCTTTGGTGCCAAAATCTCATAGTTTAAATCCACTTTATTAGGGTGGGAAGAACACCCACCTGACTGGTTGTGCCACTATGGATATCAATGAGGAGGACCAAACAAGTATGCGGGGTACTTGGGGATTCCCTTATCTATTTCCCCTTGCTTGAAAGATATGTGGCTATGGGTTAGAAACAATATTGAGGGCAAGTTGAACAAGTGGGATAAACATTATCTCTCCCTAGCTAGGAGGCTTCAAGTTTTTCAAAATATTTTGTCCTCCTACAACATCTACTATACCTTGGTGTGGATGTTCAATAATTACCAGGTTAATGAGATTTAGAAAAGAATAAGGAGGTTCTTATGGTTTAATGGGAAAGGCAATAGGAAGATGCACTTTGTCAAATGGGAATGGTGTTGCATGGAGAAGAAAAGTGGTGGGCTGGGGTTGAAGGATCTTAGGATCCAAGGTATTGCCCTAGCCGCAAAGTGAATTTTTGATGCCCTAGAGGGGAATGAGTCCTGGAAAGAGCTTGTTAGGAATAATATCAGTATGACAGTGCCTAAGGAGTCCGAGTCATGGAAATCTCTCCCCCTCTGTGATATGGTTATTGGGAGCATTCCCATCTCTACGATGGGCTTTCTTGTCTTCAAATCCATCTAGAAAGCTTAGGAATATGTTAGGAGTCGGATTTCTAATAGTAGTGTCAATAGTAATGATTTCGTATATGGAGAAAGACCGCTTTGGTGGAACCTCTTCCATAAATTTAAGCCCCTTGCACCTCACTCAAGGTTTCTCAGCCACAAGGTGGGATAGCAAAGGTATTCGTTGTTTTAAGGATATAATTACTAATGATATCTTCTCTCCTGGGCTGAGCTCTCTAGTAAATTTGATTTACCTGCATCCAATAGAAGGACCTATAATATAGTTCGTGATGCTTGTCATTTTTTGCAACTCCCTAAAAGATGTATGGATACTAATGTCAGGTACCTTACTTATACTTGGATGGATGGTACTCAGTGATGTAATGTTAAAGCTAAATCTGTTTACAATGCTATGATTCATAGTGACAACAATTTGCTTCATATTAGTTCTATTTGGCATTCTGATTTTTCTATCTCTCAATGGATTGAAATGCTCAACAGGATGTGGAGCAGTCCTATTGCTCCCGAGAAGAAATGTTTTAAGTGAATTTTTATGCTTAATAGGCTGCTTATTAGACTTGAGCAACATAATGAAGATATATGCAGTGTTTGGAAAGTGGCTGAGACAGCTAGACACATTTTCTTTGATTGCATTATTGCTGGAAATTGTTTTTGGTTACATCTATGGTGCTAAGAAGGACAATAATCTCTTTTGGTTTATTCTTTCATGTGACATTCTTTGGTATATATGGAAAATTAGGAATGATGACAAATTTCAAGGCAGGGCTAGAGTTCTTACTGAGTCTTTTCGTAGACTCACATACTATACTATTGTCTCGCAGGTCACTATTGTGATGCAGTTGGAAAAAAGAAATTTTAGAGATTTCTCCAAGATGGTCACACCGGGGGTTTTATTTATGAACTCTACCATGACTACACCTGGGGGATAACCAGTAGGGAGAACACCCCATTTGTCAACGCTCTTGATGCACTCATGGATGAAATTCAAGGAAACAAAGATGTGGTGTGGTAACAGGTGGCTCAGCTAGCTCAGATGGGAGATGATAGGAGGATTGTATGGATGGAGGGACCACTGGGTTGGACAACGTGGATGGATCACTAGCCCCTCAGTGGTTGTCTTTAGTTAGTTATATCTCTTTTGGGGTTTATACTTAGTTATTCGAGAGACCTTTTGTCATGTATATAGTTGATTAAATGGGCTCATTTTGTATATTTGACGTATATATGTATATCTGGCATATATCCGACTTATAATCTGTATATTTGTAACTTCTCTTAGGGTTGGAGGCAGCTGTGTTACTTTGCCTCTTCATTTTTTGGACCTTCGTGGTGGATATGTATTTTGTTGTTCTATTTATAATCAATTTTAAAAAAAACAATGTCAAGAAGGGTGAAAGCACAAAGTTTCGTACTTGAGGCCAACCAAATAGTTTCGGCCAAAAGAGGTTCGATCGAAACTATTTGGCAGTCACATGGCACCCAAAGGCACACATATGATGCCTAGTGGCACATAGGTTTCGACTGAAATATGTTCAGCTGAAATGATTTCAAATGGATAAGAATCATGTATAAGGGCAGGTCCCCATGCAGTTGCTTAGCTTATTTTGGCTAGCAGCCGCTGCTCAATTTTTTTAGCATTAATTTGTGGAGCTGTTGGCCCCATGAATGTAAAATTTTGCTGTTTATAAAATAAGCAATCATCTTAAATTGCATTATTAAAAGAAATATTTAATTCTAATTGGTCACATAAATTGTGGAGAAAAAATTGGAAACAAATAAAAAGAGGGAAATTGTTTTGGAGAGCCACGTGTTAATCTTCTCAATAAGCAGTTGCTGCTTATTTCCAACCCCCCCTTTTTTTCAAAGCTTATTTTTAAGTTTTAAGCAGCTGCAACTCCACTTAAATAGGAAAAGATTCCAATTTATCCTTTCCTCTTAATTATAAATTTGCATGGGAAGACTCTGGTTGCTTAATTTTAAGCAGAAATTGCACTTAAGCAGCCGCATGGGGACATGGGGTAAGTATTCACACCTTATTTCAAATGGTTTCGACTAAAAATGTTTCAACCGGACTAGGTTTGGTCGAAACTGTCTATGTGTCATGTGATGTGGCAGGCAAATCACCATTTTCTCTGTAATTCTAAAAATTTCCACTTCTGCTGTATTTTTCTTTAGGCAAAACGTTTTTTTGCAAAAATCGAAAAATCCCATTTTGTAGAGCTCAAAGTCAGGATTTTGGGCATATAATTTTTATAGTGTTTTGGGTAATTTTAATATATTTTATTTTTTAAATATTGCAAGTCAAGTTTTAAGTTCGAGAAGAGGCTGATTTGAATTTAAAAAATAAATATTAAATTATATTAAAAAAGTTACAAAATATATTTTCCACCAGATGAGAGAATCTTTTCCAAAAGGGCATAATTTATTTTTTGATAATGATAAATTTAACAGACAAAAGGTGACGTTGAATGAAAACTATCAAATTTAGTTATGTTGGACTTTAAAATATTATTACGAAAATAATATACAATCAAAATTTAATTTTTCTTTTTTTTTAGCTTTACATATATATGCCATCTACTTGGCAAATTAAAATTAGAAAAAAATAAGTTTGTTTTCAGTTTTTTTTGTGATGCCAACTAGAACCTCTGATTTTCAATATTTTTTAGCAATAAAAAAATTGTCTTTGAATATATAAAAAATATAATTTTTTTTAATTAAAAAATAACAGACATAAATTTCATTAATATTTCTACATTTCATCAGTTTACATCATTTTGAAATTTAATTTAGAAATGTCACTTTTATGCGATTGAAGTTAAATAGTTTTAGTTGTGTTGAGCACTTCCTTTATAAAAGTGTGACATAGGTTTGTGCTTTTACCCAAAAATATTATATATTCATTTTTATTTTAATGCATTGGAATTGTAAACTATAGGCAAAAGAAAATGATTTAATTTTTCTTTATCTTATTTTGAGGGTGTGAGAAAATGTTCTATGGCCCAATTTCTAGCCTTTTATATTAGGGAACTTTTGAAAAAATATTTATCTTGAATTTACATGATATTTCCAATTGAATGTAGGTGGGTAGGGATTTTAATAAGAAATGTCAACGTCCCTTAGCTTGCAAGCAACATGTGTTACAAATATGGGGGCACAAGTGGACATCTCCATACTAAGCCTTATGATAACAAAGGGAAAAAATATTAGTGGTATGCTGAAGAGATTTTGTTCACTGAAAATATTGTGGAAAAATTATGAGATTGTTGACTTGCCCAATAATTTTAAAAAGAATAATAAGAATTCAAGTATAATAATCCCAATGACTTTTGGAGATTTTCTTATTTAATGTGGACATCAATAAAGATTTTCATGCCCTTATTTAATGTCTATCAATACTAATTTTCATGGATTTATTTAATACATCCAAATAAATTTTAAAATATGATAGAAGAAAATACATAAAGCAAAGGATTCACCATCATATAACGATAATACCATAAATCAACATAATAAATCATAACTTTGTGTTTTGCTTTAACAAATTTAATCAATTTGATGTTTTGTGGTGACTGTGTTACAAATATCAAATTATAATTCATATAGGAACAATACACTCAAGCTCCCTTTATGCCAAATATCCACCAAATTTAATGAGTCGGAACTAACTTATATTATATCACAACAAAAGGAAAAATTATTGAATGTATTTACTAAAAACAATATATTGAAAATATAGACTTCTAAAATTAATTAAATTAAATATTTAATTAATTTATCCTTTCTACATAATTAATTAATTTAATTATGTTATTCATATTCTTCTCAGAGTTAACTAAATTTAATTTAATTAATCCCATCAGTATAGTCCAATAATTGATTTATTAAATAAATTAATATTCCTATTCTTCTAAAGTCATCTAATCAATTCATTCTTCTAAGTCCCCTTTAGTTAATTAACTTAAGTCATGTGATTCCTACAAATCACTTCTTCTAATCTTCACTTAAGCTAATCAATTATTCTAGAAGCCTAATTATCATTATTCTTCAATTTTTAATTCTTCTATCCATTCTCTCTCCTCTTGTCAAATCCTCCTAACTTGTCCACTTGCTCCCTAATTGTTCATTAACCCACTTAATTCCTCTTGCTAATCATTTGCATATTCCTAAACCCCATGATTAGGAATAAGTAAACCATTTTCCATTAATGGTTTGTCCTCTTCTCAACCCCCAATCTTAAATGCACCAACTTTGGTCATTTCAAGGATTTCAAATTCTACCATTATCCTATGCACCCTCACTCCCCTAGGAATTTTTAATTGCTTTTCTTTCCCCATTCCCCCATGCAATCCATTATTTGAGAATTTTTAATTCTCTTGTCCTCCCCCAAGGAATTTTTAATTCCTTTTAATTTTCCCAATATACTTGGGCATCTCTTCCCCATGCACCTTGTGGAGTGTGGAGACAAGAAATATCTTTATGGAAAATCTCTTGGTCTCCACATCTTGTCCTCTCAACCTCTTCCATAATTTTCCTTCAATCCTCACCCTTCATTTCAAATCAATCTTGACTCTCCATTTCTCCTCCCTCAAAGCTATAAATTGGGGTCTCCTCCCCTTTATAATCAATCCATTTTTTGTGCAATTACATGATGTTAGTATAATATTAGATCCATCATAGCATCACCCTTATTGCCATACTTAGTCATTTGCCATCATCCATTTACTCATCCATGCAATCACCCATCTAGCCACTATCATTATTGTTGTGTGTGGAGAGCAATCCACAAATCCCTTGTGGACTAATTCAAACAAGTTGAGGAGGGGCGCATCTTCAACTTCATCCAAGGTCCAATCAGAGGAACAAGTGGACTCACTTTCAAAGGTATAAGGTTAATTTCATGTTTTATTTGAATATTTGTGTTTATTTGGATTTGAAGTAACCTTTTAACCATTGCAAAGTTTCCCCTTGGTTCATATAATACAATGATTACCATTATTATTGCTGGTGATAAATATCATCAATTATTTTATAGCGATACACTCGTAGTTACTTTCACTTTTACCCATGCTCTCATTTACAGTTAAGTAAATGGATGCATTAACATTCAAATATAAACTACTATCTTACAGTTGTCATCCAACATATTCTATAAATTATAGTGAAGCCATTTTGATATAGTCGTTTGACAACCTTTAAAAATTTAATATGGTGCATAATCCAAAGATAATTGTAGACACTTAAATTTGATTGATTAATTCAATCAGATCAAATCTCCTAAGTCACTTGTATTAGTTGAATAATTCATATTATTCAATTAAAATCAAGTTTTTTGTTAGCTAAATTAATTTAATTAACGAAGCCATGCATCATAGCCAATTAATTAATTAATCCTCTCATTTTTGTTTTTCCAATCCCTTGAATTAATTAATTCCCCCTTTCAAATCCCTCAAATTAATTAATCTAATTAATTAATTCCCCCTTTCCGATTCCTTGAATTAATTAATCCAATTAATTAATTCCCCCTTTTCATCCCCTTATTTGAATGAATTTAATTCAAATAATCCCATTTAAGTCACATGTCTCCTAACTTCTAGCCACCTAACTAACCCTCTTTCTAACCTAACCTCCAATCTAACCCATGGGTTCTAACCAACCCATATATCCTCCCAAACTAACCTTATCCTATCCTAACCTCCCATCACATGTGTGTGCACACTCATGATTTCCTAATTTCCTTACTATTAGGAAATTTGAACCTATTTGGTTGGCTTCCTCCCAAAATTGATATGTGTCCTTGAGGACACATGTCAAGCCCCTTCTTGACATTTGTTCCTCTAAGGGACACATGTCCTCCCTTGTTGAGCCAAGTGTGGAATCTTATTCCACATGACATCCTTAAGATTGCCACTTGTGCATTTTCCCAATCGTCTCCTCTCCTTCCAACTCCTATTTAAGCCCCGTTCTTTTTCAAGCAAATCCTCCACTTTCATCCATTCATAATGCCATAATTTAGTATTTTATCCACCTTTTTGCAATCACACCCTCATAATGCCAAATTCCATCCTCACATCCCTTCATCCAATCTTCATATCTCAAATACAATTAGCATAATCACACATCATGGAGCAATATCGAGTAGTTGTTGCGTCAACGAGTACACATCCAACCATGGGATAATCAAATCAAGAAGCTGAATAGAGTTTGCATATTATTTGTTTTTATCTCATTTATGCTTTATTCATTTCTTTCTAACATCCCAATATTGAGGTGTTTGAGCTAATTGTGTTTGCTTGGTTGTGATAGAAGGTATTTCAATCTTCTACGTTCGAGCAGGATTTTCCCTCACACATTTTCTAGCACGCCCGATGGGACCCATTTCACGGGTCGATTTAATTCTATTTGTAGGTTGCCATTTTTAGTAGGTTTTTAAATTTGGCAAGTTTTCATTTTTAGCAGGTTGCCATTTTTAGCAGGTTTCCATTTTTAGTAGGCTTCCATTTTTAGCAGGTTTCTAAATCTGGTAGATTTCTATTTTTAGCAGGTTTCGAAATATAGAAGATTTCTATTTTTAGCATTTTTTAAATCTGACAGGTTTTTGTTTTTAGCAGGTTTCTAAATTTGACGGGTTTCTATTTTTAGTAGGTTTCTAAATCTATCAGGTTTCCGTTTTTAGTAGGTTTCTAAATCTGACAAGTTTTTTAAATCTGGCAGGTTTTCATTTTTATCATGTTTCTATTTTTAGCAAGTTTCCATTTTTAGCAGGTTTCCATTTCTTGCAGGTTTTCATTTTTAGCAAGTTTATATTTTTAGCAAGTTCCTTTAAAAAAAAAATGTTATAATTTTGATTTCTACTACTAATGGTCTGTTTGCAGCATGTGGCAAGGATAACAGAGATGTCTCGATCAACCAAAGACTTACATTGAAACTACTAATCATTTTTCTTGTAGGGATGTTTCGATTGGTAAAAGACAAATATTAAACCCCTAATCATGTTTTTGCAGAGGTAGATTAAGAGAGTGTTTGCCTTTTTAGAGTAAACAACTTTATATGTGGGCTTAAAATGAGCATTTGTCTTATGTGATTGGGTACACTTATGCATGTGAGCGGTCCCATAGCTTATACACACTATCCTCTCTCCTTGGCCCTCATGGTCCAGGGTGCACGAGAAAAGCGTTAGTGACACACATTTTCATTTTAGTAGGTAGACGGTTTGTCCCTCCGAGTAGCCTATAAGGTTGGTGAGGGGAGAATGACCCAAGCGGTAATGGGCTTTTAGCCAAGTCACTTCTCAACCGCTATATAAAATACGTGGGACGAAAGTCTTCAAGACATGTGCTAATTGCCTACATACACCAACTTCCCCAGTACGTGTGTTCTACAAGAAGGAAGCCTCCCGAGGGAGAGAGCGTACATGGATGCCCAAAAGAAAATCTCGTACTACGAATCGTTGTTTTAGATTGGCCAAAATCCTTCTATTTGTTGACTCAAATATTGTGATATGTGCATGTCGAAGATACCCCTTATGTACCCCTCAATTTGAGAGACAAAATTTCTTGAGATCTTAGGATCTTTAGAAATTCTAAGTTTGGCATGCCCGAGAAGTGTGTGTCGTGGAGTGGAGCCAATGCTGCCAAGCTTCTATCTATCTTGTTGAATGTGGTATTTTGGGCTAGGGGATTCGACAAGTATTATCTTTCACAACCTAGGAAGTGCATGGTTGCTTTTCATTTTCATACTTGCGTGTTTGCTATGTTTGGTGTCCCAAAGTCTTTTGTCAAAAATCAATTCAAATTATCAAACATCTCACTTACCTAGGTCCTAGTTTGGTCTTGTCCTTCAACAATTTTGTCCTCTCATTCTAATGAGTTTGTATCAGTTGTCTCGTTATGGTCTCAAAATTGCCTAAGTCAAGTGTCAAATTTGTTCACCTTGATCATCATCATTTCAAAATTGACGTTGTCATTATCGTCTATTAGGGTCTCGACTTGCATGGTCACCTTTATCATCTTAGTTTCCAGTCATCACCTTGGTTGTCCTCATCTCAATTCTTGCATCGTCATTATTGTCCATCATCATCTCTCATCTCCTAATTTGTGCCATCTTTGTGTTCTTCTTAGGTCATCAATCCAAATATGAAACTGTAGCGTCGTAAATTGTACGCACTTGCTAGGGTGGTACAATTTCACACTTTGTTTAGCACCCGCCTTGGCGCATTTTGCATTTTGCATTGCATTTCCCCTTTAGCACTTAATTAGGTCTAAGGTTCTATTTTTATCATCTCCCATATCATAAAGTTGGGCCCTTTTCATTAAAGTGTGCCCCTTTTATTTTATTCCTCCAATACATCATTTAATCAAAAAACCTAATTAGGTCCTATTTTGAACTTGGGGGCTTGATTTCGAGGGTCAGAACATCTCGAAATCACCTGTAACTTCGGGATTTTCTCTAAAATCATCATATCCGACGACCCTGAAAATTTGGTGAAAAGTTGTCGGGACCATGGCGCTCGGAGTGCACACGGTCCCGGACATTTTTCCCAAAATTTTAGGAGCACAATCCAATCATAAAATAAAGCTTAACCCCAAGAAATTGGCGGGAGATTCAATCTCTAGGTCGGCCAAAAGTTGAAATTAAGACCTAGGGTTTCATATATAAGAGCTCTCTTTCTTCATTTGAAAGGATCAGAATTTTGGCTTAAGGGACCTTCTATGCAGCGAAAGAGCAGATCTTTGAAGACTTCAGCAACATTCAACATCCATCCATCAAGCATTCATCAATTTCATTCATCCATTTAGGGTTTTGAAGACATTGAAGAGCAATAGGGGATCATCGACTGAAGATTGGCTTGTACCCCTCCCTTGGGGTTGGGTATGATTTCATGTTGTTTTCATGTCTTTGCATAAGCCTCATTATATCATTTGTATTCATGCTTTAGATCACTTTGCATATTGATTTGGAGCATTTACATTATCATTTACAAGCAATTAGGGTTTACTTTCTAGGTTGCTCTAGTTTGCTTACTTGCATTTTAGGATCTTGCACACACACAAGGTCTGCACACACACTAGCTTTACAATACAACTTGGCTATTCGTGGAGGTGGAAATCACCAAAGCGGGGGTTTGACTAAGGCAAAACCCTATATAGCCGCCCACCATACCTTTTCAGATATAAGTGCAGATTTCGGGATTCGGACGACGCCGCAAATTGTAGATCCGGCAGAAGCAGACAAAAACTGAGCTACACACCGAATTTCAGGGCAAAAGACCAGGACAGGGGCATGGGGCGCCCTGGTCCTGCCAGAACAGGGGCGCTGGGCGCCCTGGTCCTTCTGTCAGACAACAAGTTTCAGCATTTCCGACAGCTTTTCAGGTTGCAAAACAACAGTTTCAGGAGTAGAATCAGGACAGTGGCACCTGCACCCCCGTCCCGAACATTTTCACTCAGATTTTAACTCCGGGTACGCATCTACATTCTTGCCTTGTCCTTGTGTTTACAGCCTTCCATTGTTTAATCTCAATTTTGCAATCTTGTTATTAGTTCATACTTGCACTTTGGGGTTAGGAATTGAACTTGCATCATTTTATCTTATAATTACAACAAAGGAATAGAAACCCTAATAGGTAGCCTGTGGCTCTCTCTTCCACAAAAAGAAGTAGCTAATCATGTGATACCTCTAGGCTCTTTCGTATTTCGCAATGTGTGTCAAAAGGTAGGATTAGGGCATGTTAGCCTAGTCTCGCTTTTTCCCCTACACATTTTGGTGAACCCGACGTGAACTTATTATTGCTTTCTCTTGCATTGCATTTGTTAGATCTAGATCTAGATTTAGTGTGTTTCATTTAAGTTTCATTTTCATTAAAGAAAAGAAAGAAAAAAAAAAAAAAGGAAAAGAAAGAGTGTGTTTTGTTTCTTTGCATTGTGTGTTTAAGTTTTATGCAATTTTTATTTCAAAATGTCAGATTTTTATTTGCAAGATGTTCATATTTATGATGATGTATGCAATTATGTTGATTATGAGTATAGCCAAGATGAATTAGATGAAGCTTTAGATGAGTTTTTGAACCCTAAAGATACCAAACCTTCATTTTACCAAAAACTCATAAACATTGTTACCATGCCATTTCGTTGTGATGAGAAAGATAAGTCAAATGATTCCTCTCAAGGGTACATTCCTATCAACTCCTCCACTAAATCTAGTAACAGGGTTGTTTTCAATGATCCCCTCTACGAAGAGATGTCTCCTTTTGAATCAAAAGATAAACCTTTTAATCGATATGATCATGCTTTGTTGGATGATGCTCTTGATGACTTTGTGGCTTTATCAAAATCTTTAGACAAGAACAAAACTTCTAAATTAGTTAACATGATAAACTTGAATGAGCGTAATAAGCCTCTCTTTGAAGTCCAAGGTGCTTATCCTTCTCCCACCTTTCAAGTTTCTAAATCACCTCTCCTTACTGTCCAAGGAGGGTATGGTCATGATTCCTTTCTTACTCCGAATAAACCTATCATCACTGTGCAAGGAAGAAAACCTATAAGTCCTTATAGTTATGCCAAGCAATTAACTAGAGAGAGTTATAATGTGGTTGCCCATACTTATAATACTAGAAATAATAGGCAGCCTAATCCTCCTCCTGTTACTCTAGTTTCTCTTCCTAATCCTCAACCAATTCTTCCGCAAGCTCCACGTATTTCACAAGTTCTTGGTAAGGACTATGATCTTATTGAACAACTTAAAACTACTCCGGCAAAGATTTCTATTTGGGATTTAGTTCAAACTTCACCTGCCTATCATGGGATGTTACAAGATGCTTTAAAAAAATTAGATGTCCCACTTGCAGTGACACCTAATAATAATAATAATAACATGGCTTCCCTGATTGATTTTACAAGCAAACCCAAAGCTCAAATTGTGTTCACACAAGATGAGTTACCTTCTCATGAAATTCAAAATCAATATGATCCTCTTATGATTGTAGTTATTATCAATGAAAGTGCTATAAGACGAACCCTTGTGGACAATGGATCTGACCTTAATGTTTGTAGTATTGATTTATTGGACAAGCTTAATGTGGATCATTCTCTTATTAAACGTTCTTCTATTTCTATTCGAGGCTTTGATAATGTTGGTAAAGAATGTTTGGGTATCATAATCTTACCTATTACAGTAGGTCCTGTTACTTTACCTACACCTATTCATGTCATCTCTGGTAATTTGACTTACAATCTTCTATTAGGGAGACCTTGGCTTCATAGTATGCAAGCTGTCCCCTCAACTTTGCATGGGCGAGTCAAATTCATTTATGACAATATAACATACACCTTGCTAGCTGATACTAATCTTCAAGAACCATTACGAACTGGATCTTCTTGTTCAACTACTTCCAATCCTTCTACCACTTCAAATGCATCTACTTCCTTTAAGGATTTTGTCCCCTCTAGTACTCTTGATCCTTCTACTCAATCAGAATCTTCTCCCAAAGATATCTTTTCTCCCGAAAAGGCTCTCTTGGATGATGATTGGGGATCTTTAGACTTTAACCCTACTTTTGTAGGAGAATATAGAGTGCCTAAGATTGAGAAGGGAAAATCTAAGGAAGAAACTAAAGAGAAGCCCACTTTGTCTAAGCAATTCAGTAACAACTTTGTGGCTACCTCCGATTCAAATAACTCTTCAACATCTTCCTCTAATACAAATAGCACTGAGATCTATGGGACATCACCATCCCTCTCTGATTTAGCATCCCTTCATGGTTGTGGTTTTCACATTTTGGCTAAGAGTGGCTATAGTGGAAATGGTTGTGGCACAAATGAACAAGGAATTGAAGTTCCTTTAGAACATAACATGCATGAATATTCATTTGGACTTGGATATAATCTTTCTAAGCCCACCAAAGCATCTAAAAGACCATCTCTCAATGTGAATGCTATATTTAGTAGTGATGATGATCTCACTTCAACTAAATCATCTTCTACTTCTGTCAACTCTCATTCCCCTCATAAGGAAATCTTGGCGATGAACAAATCTCTTTATGACTCCCCTCAAATTTCTAAATCCACTTATGAATCTTTATCTCCTATTCATCATAAAGTCCTTTCCTCCAGGGATAAGGCTCTAATAAATTACACTCATCCCTCTTCTAAGATTTCTTGTGACTTTTCTTCTTCAATTTTTATCATTTTATACATGTTTTTGATCTCACTTATAGTTGAGCATTTAGCATGTCATATTCAAATACCTCATTTAGTCTATCATTTCTTTAAATAACATTAATGGCTATTATGTTGCTCATCATTATGTGACATTGGTAGCTCATTTACTGGGGGCTCATTGTCATTCATGATGGTACAATTTCAAGTGCAATCATATTTTTGAAGTAGCATAATAGCCTAATTTTCTATGTTATCTCTTGTTCCTATGGGGACAAGAGTGATTTCATACATCTCTTCTTTTTATGGTTAAAATTTCCCTTTGGGGTAATAGTGTGGAAATATTGATCATCTTTTCTTTAGAATCCTCTTTTCCTAGATATGGGAGAAGATGTGTATTCTCTTTCTCATCCTACCCACTTCTTGTGAGGAGCATTTTACATACACTAATGTCTTGCTTGCATGAACTCATGTGAGTATGTAATACATTTTTCTTATGTCTAAATCTCTCCCTAGAAGATTGTGTAAGTCCTTCTCATTGTCCTTATCCTTGGGAGGCAATGATCTTTCCTTATTTTTATCTAAGTATCCACTTTTTCCTATTTCGTGGATGGTGTGAACTTTATTACTTGATGTTATTCCTTGTATGCATTTGTTGTTGTTTGTTCAAGGATTCTGTCTTACAAGAGGTGTAAGTCCTTGACTACAACCTCTTTTGCACTTGGTAAAATACATCCATAATGAATTCACTCTCCTAATTGGGTTAAAAAGAGCGTCATCCTTCATTAAGAATCACTTTCACCTCGCAAAAGAAGGAAGTATTGCATTCTTATTCTCTTCTTTGTCTTATTCTAGAAGATGTTGTATTTGTCTAAGACAATTCCTCTCAGGGATAGGTGTCTTTTGTACAAAGATCTCTTCTCCTCTAAGGATCTCCTTTACACATACTACAAGATATCCCTTTTTCAACTATCTTATCCATGCTTAAAGAGTGCAAAACTCTCTTGCTTGGATCTATGACATTGTTGCATTTTTGGGGTATCTTCTTTTGTGATGAAGGTAGGTATCCTTGTTCTACTTTACTTATGACATAAACATTACACTTTTTGAGCAATGGGTCATTCTCGGAACCAGAGCACAAACTCTTAGAGCGAGATGTCACACTTTTGTACTATACAGGTTGTAGCATACTCGGGCATAGACTCCTATGAGGTGCTTTTAACCTCCCTTACACACACATGCACAAGGTTGAGTGGAACTAGCGGCATAAGGCTAGACTTTCTCACTCTCCTCCCTTACATGGATCACCTAGACAGACTCTAGGGGCTAGTTTTCCATGTCCTTTTCCCATGGATCACCTAGACAAGATCTAGGGGCGAGAAGTCCATGTTTTCTCTCTCACTATTCTTCTCATGGATCACCAATGTGTGTATTCATGCTTTTTTCCTTCCTTTTCTTCTCTTTGCATTTTGTTTCCATTTACATCCTTCATCTTGTGTTAGAGAACTCTCAAATCCTCACACTTTTTGTTGTGTTGGAATTGAGATTTAGTCCTCTTTCTTACCAAATGATTCTCCATTAGTTTTTGATCTCATATCAAATCTTCTTGTGAGCATTTGTCATCAATATTCTTTAACAATTCGAAGTGGTAAACATGATACCCTGTTTCAACTCACTAAAATTAGCAAGCCAAAACAGGGGGGGCATATAGCTACCCTCAAATTTTCATCACTTTCCTTAGTAAGCATTAGGTGATTTTGTGATCTAACGTGTGTTTTGTAGGGTGCGGTTCCTAACTGTGTACTGCAGATACCGCTGGGGGCTTCGTTTGATAGACTTATGGATATATCCTTTTTCAAATAATGTTTACTTTTCTTTACTTTAGCTTGCATATGCACGTAGTGTTCATATGACCGCTAAAGTGGGGGCTAAATGTAGCGTCGTAAACTGTATGCACTTGCTAGGGTGGTACAATTTCACACTTTGTTTAGCACCCGCCTTGGCCCATTTTGCATTTTGCATTGCATTTCCCCTTTAGCACTTAATTAGGTCTAAGGTTCTATTTTTATCATCTCCCATATCATAAAGTTGGGCCCTTTTCATTAAAGTGTGCCCCTTTTATTTTATTCCTCCAATACATCATTTAATCAAAAAACCTAATTAGGTCCTATTTTGAACTTGGGGGCTTGATTTCGAGGGTCAAAACATCTTGAAATCACCTGTAACTTCGGGATTTTCTCTAAAATCATCATATCCGATGACCCTGAAAATTTGGTGAAAAGTTGTTGGGACCATGGTGCCCGGAGTGCACACGGTCCCGGACATTTTGCCCGAAATTTTAGGAGCACAATCCAATCATAAAATAAAGCTTAACCCCAAGAAATTGGCAGGAGATTCAATCTCTAGGTCGGCCAAAAGTTGAAATTAAGACCTAGGGTTTCATATATAAGAGCTCTCTTTCTTCATTTGAAAGGATCAGAATTTTGGCTTAAGGGACCTTCTATGCAGCGAAAGAGCAGATCTTTGAAGACTTCAGCAACATTCAACATCCATCCATCAAGCATTCATCAATTTCAATCATCCATTTAGGGCTTTGAAGACATTGAAGAGCAATAGGGGATCACCGACTGAAGATTGGTTTGTACCCCTCCCTTGGGGTTGGGTATGATTTCCTGTTGTTTTCATGTCTTTGCATAAGCCTCATTATATCATTTGTATTCATGCTTTAGATCACTTTGCATATTGATTTGGAGCATTTACATTATCATTTACAAGCAATTAGGGTTTACTTTCTAGGTTGCTCTAGTTTGCTTACTTGCATTTTAGGATCTTGCACACACACAAGGTCTGCACACACACTAGTTTTACAATACAACTTGGCTATTCATGGAGGTGGAAATCACCAAAGCGGGGGTTTGACTAAGGCAAAACCCTATATAGCCGCCCACCATACCTTTTCAGATATAAGTGCAGATTTCGGGATTCGGACGACGCCGCAAATTGCAGATCCAGCAGAAGCAAACAGAAACTGAGCTACACACCGAATTTCAGGGCAAAAGTCCAGGACAGGGGCGTGGGGCGCCCTGGTCCTGCCAGGACAGGGGCGCTGGGCACCCTGGTCCCTGGGACAGGGGCGCTGGGCGCCCTTGTCCTTCTGTCAGACAACAAGTTTCAGCATTTTCGACAGCTTTTCAGGTTGCAAAACAACAGTTTCGGGAGTAGAATCAGGACAGTGGCGCCTGCGCCCCCATCCCGAACATTTTCACTCAGATTTTAACTTTGGGTACGCATCTACATTCTTGCCTTGTCCTTGTGTTTACAACTTTCCATTGTTTAATCTTAATTCTGCAATCTTGTTATTAGTTCATACTTGCACTTTGGGGTTAGGAATTGAACTTGCATCATTTTATCTTTCAATTACAACAAAGGAATAGAAACCCTAATAGGTAGCCTGTGGCTCTCTCTTCCACAAAAAGAAGTAGCCAATCGTGTGATACCTCTAGGCTCTTTTGTATTCCGCAATGTGTGTCAAAAGGTAGGATTAGGGCATGTTAGCCTAGTCTCGCTTTTTCCCCTACACAGAAACATCCAAAATCAAACATCAAACCTCATCCTCTTTCCAAATTTCTCGGAGTGAGTCCCCATCCTAATTTGAGCTTGTCAATTCATCCTATTATGAGCTTTGGTCTGTCATTCATTTTCATCTTTCAACTCTATCCAACTCATCAACTAATCATCATGTCACAATTTTATTATGATGGGTTTGGTTGTCCTTCATTTTCTCCTGCTTCATCCTATTTCGATGGTGATGTGAGTCTTGTTGATTAGTTCCTTTCAAATCTCGATAATGCTAAATGGTTAACAAAATCATAGAGAGGCATAAGAATATCATCTTTTCAAACATGGTTGTAGAAGGCATGATTGTCACCTCACCTGATACACCTGTGACCGCTAGTCCACAAGAGCCTCCACAACAACAAGTTCCCTAGCAACAAACCTCATCATCATTCCCAATCCACCAACAAGTTCAATTGCCACTAACATCCATGCTTCCTTCTTTTCATAACAACACTACCACTTACATCCCTAATCCAAATCCATCATCTCATTATCCCCAAATCCATTACATAATCCCTAATCCTAATTCCCCATCTTACCTCAATCCTCCTCCATTAATCCTAATCCCCCATCTTATCTCACCCATCCATCCAATCCTAATCTACCATCCCATCTCAAGCCACCATCTTTCACTCCATATTATCTCAGTCCACCATTCCCCCCCCAATCCTATCTCGAACCTCTCATCCTGCCATTCGATCCATTTACCCCAGCCAATGAACCTCAAAGTCTTCCACCCACTCCATATCCCCCAGTTGATGAATCTCCCATCCTCCAATCCATTCCATCTCCCCTAGTCGAGTATCTTCTCATCCTTCCACAATTCAACCCATTTCCCCCAGTCAATGAATCTCCAATCCTTCCATCCACTTCATCTACTCAATCCAATGAACCTCCCATCCTTCCATCCACTCCATCTATCTTAGTTGAAGAACCTCTCATCCTTCCATCTAATCCATCTTTCCCAATTGAAGAACCTCTCGTCCTTCCATCTAGTCCATCTACCCAAGTCATTGAACCTTCCATCATTCCATCCTTTCCATCTAAAGCGTCTACCCACTCACCCGTTGTCACACTATCCACATCAATCCCATCATTCCAAGATCTTGTTCCATAACATGTTGAAAGTTTTATTGATCCAAATCAAGATCCTGCCATTTTTCCTCCATCTCAAGAGCCCTTATCATCCCCTCTTTCAAGTCAAGATCCTCTCATCCCCCATACTCCACTTCCCAATTCTCCATTTTCTCCTATCCAAACAATCCCACCACCATCACTCTATTTCCTTGGTTCGCTTACATTCATCCATGGTAGTTCACTAGCAATAAAAGGACATCTCATATACACCACTCATTCTCCTCCATCTAATAAAGGACTCACATCTTGTTACCTAAAGAACAAGTATCTTATTGCAGATAAAATGCTCAAAAAATGAACTATCAAGGTAAAGGCTTAGGCCTACATGAGCAAGGTAATTTGGAGCCCATCCATGTCAAAGGACATCTAGGATCTCATGGTCTTGGTTACATATCCCAAGGTACTTCATCCAAAAATGTTGGTGCAACTAATGCAAAACCCAAGTATGCTTCCAAACACACCATCACATTGCCCTATCGTTCCTCCAAATCATTTATCACCATTCCCCCCTCCTCCAACATATAAAGCCAAAACAACCATCCATCTTCCTCCTTCATCCTCTAAATCCATTTTGGGTTGCAATATCCCAAAATCTACCTTCATATATGCCCCACATGCTAAATCTGTTTTGGGCCCTTATATCCCAAAATCCCATCCTCCATCTTTTCCTACTCATCCCTCCATACACAAATACCATATCTCCATCACCCATCATAAACACCCCACTCCTTTCATCCTAATCATGATCAACAAAGACACATGTCCCCACCTTCAATCCAACATCCTAGTGGCTCCTTTGGTTTGAAGTTTTTGTGTCTAACTAGGTATGGTTGCCTGTGTACAAACCTTTTTTTGATTGTCGTCTTTTAAATTTCATATTGTTTTAGACTTCTATGGGGGTTAATCTCTGCTTTTTGATCATGGTGGACAATGTCCATATCTTATCTTTTAATATTAAAATATAAAAAATATACATTTATCGACCAAAAAAAAGTATGGGTAAAATGATAAATAAAGTCTTTAAGACTAGTGAGTGAACCAATTCAAATGAGATTATGTGAAAAGACTTGTACTTAGAACCTCCACACAAAATGACATAAAATAAAAAGAAAAAATGCAACGATGTACAATTTTCACTTGTATAAATATTTTTCTTCATACAATTTGTTTCTCTTCTAAAAAAAATTGTCATTAAAATTATAAAATATCTGTAAATTAAAATTAAAACTTTATAAGGATGAGGGGTTTTAGTGTGTCAACGTGCATCTTCTTATTCTTCTTCTTCTCAACTCCTTTCACACAAAAAATAAGTGTAAATTTTTATACATATTCATTGTTTTTTATTACGTGACAATTTCAACTTATAAACAAATATGAAAGAAGTAAATTCATATTATTTATTTTTTAATTTGTAGAATGAAATTTAGTATACAATTAGATATTATTTGTAGATTTAAAGATTATTTTTCATTTTATAATATTATTAGTTATAATTTGAAATTTATTCGTGTTGATTATTATTTCTAATAATTTAATAAAATATCAATTAAATATTAAAATAATAAATTATATAATATAATATAGATGGATTTAACAAAAACTAATTGATGTGAAATTATTTAAATTCAAAAAATGATAAATAATTTAATATCATACAGATACATTGTAACAAAGAAATTGATGTGATATTATATTCAATGTTGTGAACCTAAAACCTTGCATTCAAGTAGTAAACTTCACCACATATAATTTTGATAATGTACAAAATCAAAGTGCACAACTCTCGAATCCTTCCCTTAATCTAAAAGAAGTTCACTATAATATTTAATCTAGTAACCCCAAATAAAATACTCTTACACTTAATCTATTAATATCATATTCATAAGTCATTTAATAACAAAATAAATAAAAATAATTTTAAATGTCATATAAATATATAAATCAAGAATATGTTGACGCTAAAGTTCATCTATTTCAATGGTCAATTAGTCAATTAAATCATATAAACATGCTAATTATAATCTATAAATTATATTCTTTCTGCACAATTTAAAAAATCATAAAAATTTATATTCAATAAAAACATTGTTACAATTTTGATGAAGGAGCATTTAAGTCCACAACAATCTTGCATCACTATAAAAATATTTTCTTTCCATGTTAAATTTTTACATTTTGGTGTAGGTTAAAGCTTCAAGAGCATCTCGTAGAATGTTGTAAGAATAAAATCTTCATTTAACAATACTTCACTTCAATCTCCAAAAGATACTTAGTAGCTAATTCCTCTTGATCATCAATAGGATTAGGTCTTGTATCCCGTGATGTAGGACAAGGGTTGTTAGAAGATGGATTGTCATATGTGATTTTAATAGTTCCATTATCAACTAGTTCTTGCATACTTTTTAAAAATCTGGACAATCACTAGCATGATGGTCATGAGTTTGATGATAGGAACAAAAAGGAGTGTTTGAAGAAGAATCACCCTTAGATGGACGATAAGTCTTAGCAAGATAATCCTTAAAGTTTTGAATTATAAGGAGATCATCCATAGGTGAGTCATGATAATGTCCTAGTCCTTTAGTAGTAATTTGTATAGGAGGGTTTATAGGGACTCTAATTCCTTGTTCAAGTTTTCCAAGTCCTTGTCCTCTAAAACCATGTTTTGATATTACATTATAGTCACTCCTATAAGAATTTTTTAATTCAGAAGGAGGAGGAACATTATAATGAATCTCTTTAAAATTCATAGTATAAGTGTATCTAGAAGGAGCAAAGGGAAAAGTAGATGAAGAAGGAATATATTGTGTAGGGAGATTTTTCATTCCATCATCATGCATATCCTCTTTGATGGGTTGGGAAGAAAAATCCTTAGCATCTAAGACCTCATCTTTACTTTATTTGATTTTGGGAGATCGATCATGAATAAAATTCATAACATCATCTTCTCTACAAATGTTTTTATGGTTAATATAAGCTCTAGGAGAATAAGGGGGATCTAGAGAAATTGAAACAACAATATTTTGATCTTTCCCACCTTGCGCTAGGGTATTTGTATGAGAAGAAGATGGTGTTATGTTTCTCTTCAATGCTTTCCCTCCATTATAGAGATCATTGATAGGAGTATTATCTCTTTCTTCATTCACATTAGATACCCTAAGAGAGGTACAAGCATTAGGTTTTCCATTAGCATCTATAGGATTGGGATCTACAAAAGCTTTGATGTGATCTACATATTTAATGCATTTTCTTAAAAATATCACCATAAAGAAACATGCACTATGGATAAAAGCTTTGAGATTTAATTGATTAATAGAAAGAAATTTGGAAATTCTAAAAATGCAATATGCCAAAGTGTTGTGAATGAAAAGAAGCAATGTCAAATGAAAGAAACCATTATACAACACATGATTATGTTAAGTATAAGTGAAAAACAATGTAATCATATGTGAAATAACAAATAAATCAGATCTATTAAGTGCCATTATGAATGTTTAAAATTAGATCTGAAAATGAAAGCTATGAATTATGCAATTCACAAATTAAATTTGTTGGTGTAAATTATGTCTCATAATTACACTTTACTTAAGTTGACTTAGGAGAATGCATTCATTGTAGTTTGCATATGAGGCACTTAGGGAAGTGTGCATCTAGGAAAGATGGTTGTAGGAGAAATTTGATCTTTTGTGGTGTTATCTTGTTATCACATTCCACCTTCGATGGGTGATCCACATTTAGTGGAATATTCTATTATTTCTCCTACCTACCCTTGTATCTCATTAGGCCACATGTCATGATTGTGTGCTCTCATTTCCATATGGCCTTGCCTTTATAAGAAGGCTCATCTTTATTATATGGTTTATCCAGTTGATCTTTTTTTGCATCTTGATGAAAATAAAGTTTGTTCAAGTATCAATCTTTGTCTCTTGTTTTGTGTTATTCATTGGGCTCTAGATCTTGATTATTATTGAGAAATTGTTACTTGGTATCAGAGTCACTGGGGCTCCATTGAGTAGTCATTTTGGAGAGATCTTGGTGCATTTGAGATTTAGATTTGAGGATATGCATCATTCAAGAGTGTCCTACGCCAAATCAAACATCACCATTGAGTTCGGGAGGTCGTTTCCATAAATTTTGACTATAATTTTGCCTATAATGGGCAAATTCATCTTCAATTTTTGCCTCCTAGGCGATACTGTACATATTTTTCAAGATATATATATATATATATTCTACGAATTTTATTTTAAAAATTTCATTTTTAAATTCACAATTTTAAAATTTTTGTTATTTGAAAAGATTTTTTTTTAAATAAAAAATATATTTTTTATAAGGGGGGACCCCTGCTCCCGTCCCCCGTACTGTATCCCTGCGTTGATTGCAAGGTTCATACCTATCATATTCTAGCCTCTGTGAACCACTTTCCATGCTCCACATGTCACTCACGGGAAGTCCTTTCACCACCTTTGACCTTTCTCAACTCCACCAGCGCTAAAAGCCACCGTGCCACTAAGCCTTCTCCGCTCTTAGTGCCGTCAGCACCTTACCGCCTCCTCAAACGCTACTATGTCACCATTACCACCGAATCTCCAACCACCCACCTCTCTGATGACTTAAACAAGTGGTTCGCGTCTGCCACATGCCCGTGACTTTACCTTGCCATGTGGGGTAACCTTATTGATTCACGTAGGTAGATTTTGCATAGTCAGTGCCAACTCACTGGACACATGTTAGCATCTAATTCATCCATGATAGTGCTCAATCAACTGCCATGTCATCATCCATACAGGTCTAGTTAGCACACAATCAATAATCTATACACCCAATCAGCAGGCCCAATCAACCAACCATGTTAGCATCCATACATACATGTCAGCAACACAATCAACCTATTTGTGGGTTCAATCCAGTGCCTACTATCTCGATAAGTAAGGTTCACCTATGATTACTATGATTGATGAGTTCCCTCAATGATGAGGTCTATGCGCCTCATCATCCATATGACACATGTCAACCCAATTAGTTGCCACGTCATTTGTCTGTACTACTCACATCAACATTCCTTATTGCCACACAAGGGTATTTTGGCATGTGATAGCCATACAACCATCAAATTTAACATAGTGTTTTTCTGACATCAGCACTGCATCATTACTTTTTGAAAAAAAATTGACTCCTCTCCGTTGAGCTTTTTGATTTTGGTCCAACTTCGGAGGCTCATAACTTGGTCATTTTGAGGCCTTTTTTCAGTGCAATTTTTTTTATTTGAGCTATAATTTTGTGCTCTCCATAATGGCGTGATTAGTTTTTTAATTTTTGTGGACATATTTTTAAAGATTTTCAGTTTTTCACAACTATACCTATCCAATCTTCGATTCTACAACTTCACGGGCTCCATTTAGGCTCATACGACATCCTCTTTAGGTGTTTTTTTTTTAAGTGCATAATTTTTTGTCTAATTTCACATGGTGCTATTAATTTTTCACCATTTTGAGTATAAATTTTACTTTCAAAATTTAGTCTTTTGTGGCCTATTTGGCACTTGTAATTTGCTTGGATCTCAATTAGATCTAGTGCATTATAGGTTTGAATCTTATATATCCTATTTGAGGTAGTTGTAATATTGAAATCGGAAGCCCACTTTTCCCTTATTTGCGAGTGGTCCATTGTACATGCACTTAGTATAAAGTGCCAAACCATCATTTTGAGGGTGGGGGGGGGTTCTTTGATTGAGTAAATTGGGGGGGGGGGGGGAGTGTCTTGTGTGATTGTGCCTCTCTATCTTGTGATTTTTCATTTGTTGCTATGGGTTTTCCTAATTTTCTACTTCTAACTCCACATAATTATGCATCCTAGAAAGCTAAAGCAAGGAGTATGTTAATGGAAAAATGACTCATTCATTACATAAATGGAACAATGACAACACCGGTAGATCCAAATTTGATCCTAATGCTCAATTAGAATGAATCACTAAAAATTCTATGTCTCTTGGAACTTTGACAAAGTATGTATCAAATGACCTCATTTTACACATTAAGAAATGTACTACAGTTAAAGAGACTTGGGATATATATGCCAAATTGTATGGTCAAAGTTATGAGATTAGTGGCTACAAGCTTGATAATGAACTCACAATGTTGGATCCGAAGGATTTTGCTACAATTCAAAAATATGTCAGGAAAGCAACTGAGCTAAGAGAAAAGCTTAAGAATTATGGCATTGACAAGAAGGATGCTCAATTGGTTTACAATTTGTTGGAAAAGCTTCCATCAGAGTATGCAACCTTTGTTTCTAGCTTCCACACCCATTGGTTGACTTCAGGTGGCTCATTCACTCCACCATAATTTGATGCATTCACAAAGATGTTGATACTTGAGCAAGAAAAGTTGATGAAGATGGGGATTCTCAAGTATTAAAAGTCCAAGGTTTTGGTGGCTAATCAAGGGAATCAAAGGAATCAAGTAAAATGCAAGAACCAAAAGTAGTCTAAGCCATTAAGAAGAACAACATCAATTTGCCATCCGCATACAAGAAGAAGGAATCATCTCCTTCCACTTCCTCTTAGTCAATGGGAAAAGGGAAAGCATTTGTGGCTAAAACAGGTTCTTCACATTAATGGATACTTGAGTGCCTCTCATCACATGGGTTCTATGAAGGAGCAGTTTTCATCATTGAAGCCATCTAAGGTGCCTCACATTTTCATTTGTGATGATATGCAAGTGGAATTTGAAGGGAAAGGTTTGGTTGCCATGGGTGATGGAACTTTTGAGAATGTTCTCTATGTTCCTAACTTGACCACCAACCTTCTCTCTATCTACCAAATCACCCACTATGAAAATGGAAAGAAAGTTGACTTTACACTTGTGATGGTGAAAAATGGGATCGAGTAGTTTAGGACCTAATCCCACTTTCATCCATACATTGGAATACAAAAGAGCCTAAGGAAGTGATTCACTTTGACTAACTCTTGTGAAAGAGAATCAAGGAATACTTTTTTAGGGTTTATATTCCTTCGCTGATATGAAAGGGAATATGATAAATGAAAACTAATAACAAACTAACCTAATGAAATGTAAGAAAACAACTAAAATAACTACACTAATAGACTAATACATGAATGAAACTAAAACACAGAGTATAGATCTAAGAGGGGAATTCTAATGTGCACCTGATATTAAAATTTGAGCCTGATTGAGCTAGATCGGGGTGTTGGCCGCTCTAGTCTCTATCACTGCATTGAGCCAGAAACTAGAAATATGCAAATTAAATTACTTCGGATTTGAACTGCTAAAATTTGCGCTTGACTGATGGGGGATAGGGTGTTGAGCACTCCAGTCTTAGAGGTCTGGGCCCAAATTATGGATCTAGATCTATGCTTATTGATTGAGACTTCCCAGAAACTTGCAGCTTCGACGAAAACCTATACACGTGCCTACAATTTGAAAAATGTTGTGTATGCGACTATATAGGGTTTTTCCTTAGTCAAACCCCTTGTTTTGGTGATTTCCACCTCCACAAATAACCAATAAAGTATTGAAAAGTGTGTGTGCCCTATAATCTCATGTGTTTGTAAGATTCGTATGAGCTAAAATGCAAACTAGAGTTCAACCCTATGTTTTGAATAAAAACCCAAAATTTATGTAATGTAAATGCTTAAAATCACAAATGTAGTGTAGATCTAAAGAAATAATGTAAATCTGAAAATGAATGATATGAAACTCACACAGAGATATGAAAATAACATGAAATCATACCAAACCCTAAGGGAACAATACAAGCTAATCAACAATAGGCGATCTCCTTATTATTCTTCAATATCTTCTAAGCTTCCATTGATGATGAAAAAGGTTGATGAAGACTTGATGAATGATAAATTTACTGCTTGGAGATTCCACATAAACCTATACTTTCACTTCATAAGAGGTCTCCTTCAATTGCTAGAGAATGGATCCTTCAAATGAGGAAAGAAAAGGTTATATATATGAAACCCTAACTTTAATTTTGATCACAGGTCAACCTAGAATTGATAAAATTTTACACAAAGTGGGATTTGAACATTATAATACCAACAAATTAAGATCCATGAATTCGAGGAGAAAAATCGGGGCCAATATGGTGGTCATATTGGTCCGACCAACTTTTTTCCAAATTTCTAGGGATGCAAAATATCATGATTACAAAGTCAAATCCAGCTCAACGGGTCAATTCAAGGTGTTTAGATATGCAAAAATGTGCCTTGAAGATTGAAATTAGGACTTTATTAGGATTAATTAAAAATAAAATAAAAAAGGGGCACACTTAGGGTTAAGGGACCAATTTGATAATGTTAGAATTGATGAGAGAGGACCTTAGATCTAATTATATTAATAAATAAATGCTTAAGGAACCTTAAAAATGCAAACTGCAAAGGGACACACTAAGGCGGGTGCTAGCCTAAGCATGGAATTGGACAACCCTAATTAGGGGTGTACAATTTACGACACTACAACACCTGATTCATTTGTGGTCAAAGAACTTGAGAATGATGCCTTGGTAGTAGTGGGACAAGCCAATTACAATTCATGACTTTATTCATTCTCCCACTTTGTGCCTCAATCTCCTTCCATGGCCTTGCTCGCTCATTCAAATTAAGAAAGTAAGTTATGGAATGAGCGATTTGGTCACCTCAACTATTGCTATCTTTAATAGCTAAGCTCTAAGGACATAGTCACAGGTCTACCTTAAATAAATTTTTCAAAGGGTGTATGTTCCGGGTGTTCCATTGGCAAGCGTCTTGAAGAGAAGTTTGATAAGGGGAAATCTTGGAAATCTTTGGAAGTTATTCAATTGGTTCTTAGTGATGTAGCAGCCCCATTTCTAGTGACTTCATTTAGCAAGGCCTGCTATGTCCTTACCTTAATTGCTGACTATTCCCACTTCACTTGGATCTACTTTCTTTTTCATAAGAATGAAGTGTTTAATAGATTTCTAGCCTTCAAGGCTCATGTTGAGAAGCAATTAGGGAAAGTAGTCAAGATCCTTTGCATAGACAATGGAAGGGAATATTTGAATACTAGACTCAAGGAATTTTGTACTCTTTAGGGGATTGATCTTCAACACTTAGTTGCCTACACTCCATAGAAGAATGATGTTGCAGAAAGGAAGAATAGAACCCTTAAGGAGATGGCTAGTTGCATGGTTCATGCTCATTTTCTTGGTCCAACTTTTTGAGAAGAAGCTATTAGTGGTGCCACACACATCCAAAATTGGGTTCCCCACAAGGCTTTGAAGGGTATCACTCCTTTTGAGGCTTGGTGTGGTATAAAAATGATTGATAGAGATTTTTTAGGGTCTTTGGGTATCCAGCATGGGTTCACATTCCTTTGCAAAATAGCAAGGCATTGGAACCACAGAGTAGGCCTTGCATATTTGTTAGATATCCCAAGGGTGTTGAGGCATATTGACTTATGGATCCAGAGACACATGAGGTTTTCCTTGAGAGGAGTGTTCACTTTGAGGAAAGCTCTCCTAGCTTAGCCTCTCCTCCTCCTCCTCCTTCCTCCATTGTGGATAGTGATGATAGTGACTCAAATGATGATTCTCACTCAACTCTAACTTACAGGGTCACACCTATGCAGGGTGCACTTGTAGTTGAGGAAGCTCATCCTTCATTTCCTCCTAGACCTCATCGGGCTCGACAGACGCTTGATTCAATGGGTTCTCTTGTTGGGGATCCTTTCGACACTTGAAGGAATCAATCATAACGTTAGAAGCTTCCACATGATTACATTACTATTGCTTATGATCCATAGACCTTTCAAGAAGCATTAGGAGTTCTCGAGTGGGACTCGACCATGTAGGAAGTGTATAGTTCCTTTATGAGGAACAACACTTGGGAGTTGGTCCCTCTCCCTAAGGGGAGAAAGATGGTTCGATGTAAGTGGATCTATCGGACCAAGTTTGTAGTAGATGGTAGTGTGGATAAATAAAAAGCTCAGCTTGTTGTGAAAGGTTTCTCATAGGTTCCTAATGTTGACTATACTGAGACCTTTGTACTTGTAGCTAAGATGAACACCATTTGCTTGACACTTGCTATTGCCACAACTCATGGTTGGGTTGTACATTAGATGGATGTGAAGAGTTCATTTCTTCATAGGGATCTCAAATAGGAGATTTACATGGAGCAATTGCAAGGATTCGTTTAGGATTCTTCTTCGGTTTGTAGATTGAGGAAGTCTATATATGGCCTTAAGCATGCCTCTAGGTCTTGGTATGCGAAGATGGAATCCTTTCTTCTCTCTATATGATTCACCAAGTGTCATTACGATTCAAATGTCTAATTTTTTGGATAGGATTAATCTCATTTTATACTTGTGTTCTATGTTGATGACTTGATCATCACGGGGAGAACCTCATCCATCATTAGCAGTGTCAAATCTTCTTTGCATGAGAGATTACTCTTGCACAACCCAAGTATGCTCTTGATCTTTTAGCATGGTTCCACATGGCTGATTGTAAGCTTGTGCCGACTCCCTTTCTTTCAAGAGTCAAGGTTGAGGCTAAGTGTTCCACTCCACTTGTTGATGCCATACTGTATCCTCAGCTTGTTGGGAGTCTCATCTACTTGACTCACGCATTCCCTGATATTTTCTTTGTGGTTGGCATTGTTTCATGCTTTCTGCAGGAACCAAATGAGCTTCATTAGAAAGCTTCCAAACACATCTTGCACTACATGTAGGATATACATCGCTATGGGTTTCACTATGTAGTAGGCACATGACTTACCTTGGTTGGTTACATAGACTCAGATTGGGTTGGTGATCTTCATGATCGCAAGTCCATTTCAGGTTACAACTTTCATCTTGGTTCAGGCCCCATTTGTTGGTAGAGCAAGAAGGAGCATGCTATTGTTCTTTCATTGACTAAGGTTGAGTATTGAGGGCCTATTAATGCATCTACTAAGGCTATTTGGCTTCAAAATATTCTCATAGAGTTTGGCTTCACCACTCCGTGACCTACAGTCCTTCATTGCAGCAATCAGAGTGCCATTCATATCTTGAAGAACACAGTCCATCATAAGCGAACCAAACACATCGAGATCCACATGTACTACATCAAGGAGCCGATTCAGGAGCAGGTCATTGATTTATAGTTTTGTCCTACAACAAAGAAGGTTGTAGACATCTTCACCAAACCATTCACTAAGAGTAAGTTTCATCAATTGTGAGCTCTCTTGGGGGTGCAAGATATTTCATCAGGGGGGTCAGTTGACTTCTCCTTCCTCTCTTGAAGTTTTGTCCTTCTTCTTTGAGACTTCTTTTGTATTTTCATCTCTCTTTTGGGGGGGGGATTTTTTCCCTTTGGGTTTTCTCCCTTTCTCCATTTGTGAGAGATTACATTGCATTGTTTGCATTTGCATTTTTACATGGGTACCTGTTTATGGTGAAAGTGGATTAACAATATTGAAAGACTACATAAATTCAACCACAAAACCCCAGCCTAACAACAACAAAGATCCACCATAACATATGAAGATTACCTAAGACAATGCAAATCAAATGAAATCACAAAGATTATACCATCACATGTCCAATAGGGTTTGAATCTCCATTCTTCCTATCTCCATTGATCTTGCTTGATATATTTGCTCTCAGATTTTATATGTGCACAAGAGCTCAACAAAGAACGGAAATGTGGTTGCAAGTAGGCTTGATTGCATATGCAAGTTCGAAAGCGTAGTTGGGGCTGAATGCATAGTGAGATTAGTTGAATGCGATGCATAGATTGATTAGGGTTTGATAATGAAGGAAGCATCTCCTTATATAGAAGACACTATATGAAATGGAGGGATAAGATTGAGAGGTGTAAAAGATAAATGGTAGGCTATGATTAGAGGGTAGGTAGAAGAAATAAGAAAATAATAAGAGGGTAGGTAGTGTATGAATTAAGAGATGAATAACATGTGTCATGGGTGGAAAAGGCTAATGAATTAATTAAATAAATAAAGATCTATTTAATTAATAGAGGAAGTAGGATCAAATTAAATAAATAAAATATTTATTTAATTTAGGAAAATGATAGTTTAAATAAATAAATAAATAAATAAGAAATAAGGCTAGAAGAGGATAAATGAATTAATTAAATAAATAAAGATTTATTTAATTAATAGAAGAATTAGGCTAAAGATAATTAAATAAATAAAATATTTATTTAATTAGACATGACAATTTTAGGTGTCTACATTTTGCCCCTCTTTGAGACAATGCAGCTTGTCGCGTTGTTTCAAAGAAGATAAGATGAACTGATACAAAGTTGCCCCAAGATGGGAATGATATGCCCCCTCGAGAGATTGGATGAAAATGTTTGGAAAGATCGCAAACAATCTCTTGATAAGAAAGAAAGGGCTAGAATGGACTGACCAGATAGAGTGACAGAGTCATGGGATAATGAAGACTGACTCGGGAGACGAGGACTAGGGCTAGGGTTAGGGTAGTCTATAAAATAGACCACGAGGGGAATACATCCTCATTGTCATCCACACCTCCAAAAGATCAGAGTGCAAAGAGAGAATAGAGCAGAAATAGTCAGCAGCGATGGCAATGGTGCACAGATTCGATCGCGTCCGCCGATTTCAGAGGCCAGCAGATGCAGGAGAGCCGGTAAGTACCACAAAACCTCTTTGTACTTTTTTTGCAATAAATGTTGTCATTAATGCATCTTAGATAGTGCAATAAATACGCTTTTAGGAATATGTCAAACAACGTCAAAAAATGCTTAGGCGCGTCTGTGTTTGTGCCAGGCGCATCTATGCAATATGAAAGTGCGTTTATGTAATGAAAGTGCATTTATGTCTTCTAGGTTGAATCGACAGTTCTGTGATAAACATACGTTGTCAATTGGATAAGCTACTGAGAGGATACACTCAAGCAGGTCCTCTAAGGAAGACTAGGATAGATCGAGGCACTTTGTGATGAACAGTGAGTACCAAGACATAGTACTTTGTGATGAACAGAGAGTGCAAAACACGTAGTACTTTGTGATGAACAGGGAGTACCACTAAACTAGAAGCAACACTTTGTGATGAACAGTGAGTGTCACTAGGATAGAAGCAACACTTTGTGATGAACAGTGAGTGTCACTAGGATATAGTATCATAAGCACTTAAGATAAAAAGCAACATTTTGTGATGAACAGGGAATGCCACTTTGAATGACACAATTGATTTGCTTGACTGCAGGAGTACTTGCCTATGCTGGAGTCATGAGAGAGATTCCCGTAGACTTAGAGGTTACGACCAGAGCTGATATTTGAGGACAAAGCCACGATTGAGGTTATGGGCCTGCAACATATTTTGTATGTGCCTGAGTTTTGGACGAACATGGGATTGCTGACTGCATTGGCTGAGAGATGGCACTAAGAGACTTGTACATTTCATTTTCCGATGGGTGAGATGACAGTCACCTTAGAGGATGTGTATAGGATTTTGAGGATACCGATCGATGGGGAGTTGATACCCTATGATCGAGACAGAGACAGGGATGCATTGAGATGAGTGTTTCAGGATCCAGGACTAGAGATGAGGGCTGGGCATGTGGCGTGGGATACCATGACACATACTAGATTGGTGCTACCAGTGGTGCTAGGAGGAGTGATCAGTGGGTTCCTGTGTTCAGATAGGGCGACACGAGGGTTGGCTGTGTAGCCATATGTATTTTGACATCATTGTATCATGACACTTGTGATTTTGAGATATATATGAGATGATTCATCTTTGCGGCAGCTATATGCATGCGTACCTATGTGATGAGATGTTTCATGATGTATGTTTCTATGTGATGGTTATG
The DNA here is from genome assembly GCF_030272615.1 of Cryptomeria japonica. NCBI lineage: Eukaryota > Viridiplantae > Streptophyta > Pinopsida > Cupressales > Cupressaceae > Cryptomeria > Cryptomeria japonica. The sequence continues at coordinate 517,356,037 of NC_081413.1, forward strand.
ATATGGATGCAAATATGTACATGATGAAATGCAATATTTTTGTTCTTTTATGTTTTATATGTTATGCATATGTGAATGTGAATGTATGAAATGCAGATGGATATGATGATGCAAATAACTATTTACATGATGAGAATATAAAATGTGCTAATATGTGTTGTGTGCAGGATGTGATGTGATTGTGATATCTATATGTATGTATGAAATGCTAACATGTGATAATGCAGGTGCAACTACATGAAATGCAAATGTTTTTGGCGTGTCATCATACTCAGTCGTGTGATAGCAGGTTACGCGGACTCAAGAAGGATGATGGAAGTCAATCAAGAAATGGGGATGGAAGATAGAAGTTATGGAAGTGAAAGAGCTTCTTGTGCGTTATCATCATTGAGCTTTATTATGGCAAGTAGGTTATGACAATCGAGGCATATGTTCGACCCAAAAAGTCATTATACCTGTTTGCATGGAGATAAGAAAGTCACAAACAAGGAATGCCCCAGTTCACACTAGACTCACAGTGTCCTCATATCCTTGGACAAGTCATAGCATTACTAAGAGACAATCCACAGACAACAAATAAAATAGGTGACGATACCCCATCCTCGCCTTTCTAGTCAAAGACATCCTCGAGATAAAATCTCTAGTCAGAGACATCCTGGAAAAGCTAAAAGACATGTCATCAGAAAATTAAAATCAAAATAAAACCAAGACTCGACACCAACATCCACTGTAGTCCTCAATTTTAATGTCTCTTGTCACTTGTATAAGTCTGATTTGATTGTGGTCACAATGTTTACTTTCACAAAAAGGATAGATAGCACTGAACCATATGTTGTCTAAGTTTGTTGAAAGATTTGATTTGTTGAAGCCCATTGTTGCTACTGTGTCTCATCTGAAACTGACTGAATCCATGCAACTGATACCTTATTGCGGAGAAGATGAAACTTTATTGCGGATTGGTGATGCAAATGTTGTTTCATTGCCGATTGTGCGCGAATAGACTAAAGGAAACTGGAAGAAACTGTACTCCTCGAAACATGTGATGCTCTCAGTTCCACACCTATTATGAGACGTAGGATTTGCCTTAGCCACAAATAGGAGCTGATTTATTATGAATGGAAATGAGTGAAAAGGAAGGTTTATTATGAATGGCGAACCAATCTTGGGTAGATAAATAACAAGCCATGATGAGAATGGGTAAATTTATTATGGATGGATAGGCTGTGAGTGTGTGCAAAGTGAAAGGATGAAATGGAATCCTGAAGGAGGGAGGAGCAATGTCTCTACACATGGCACTGGTGACCCAGTTTTCACCATGGTACTTGCCTAGGGCGCCACCAAAGTGGTTTTCACCATTGGACGAAATATTTTTCTATTTTTTTTTTTTTTGTATTATTTTGATTTTTTTTGTATCTTTGAATTTTTTTGTATCTTTGATTTTTTTGTATGTTTAAATTTTTTGATTTTTTTGTATCTTTGAATTTTTTTTGTATTTTTGATAATTTTTTTAATTAGGATACTCTGAAGAGCTATGTGTAAAACTTGCGAAGGTGTATGCTATTGATGGGATCCTCCAAAGGTTCACCCTCTGTGGTTGAGAGCTGATATGCACCAGATCCATAGGCTGTTGTAATGATGTAAGGGCCAAGCTAATATGGTTCGAACTTGCCCTTCTTCTCTTTGTCTTGTTGATTTTTAGGATTTTCTTTGAGAACTAAGTCACCCACCTCAAATGTGTGAGGCTTTATCTTGTGATTGTAGCTGCATTGTTCCTTGACTGAATGATGTGTAGCTTGAGTGTCTGTCTTCCTTGATAAAGGAATTGAGATAGAATTACTAGTGTGTGGACTACATAGGCCCGTATGCGTGTCACCTAAAGAAGTTTGGGCATCCCTGATAACAAAGTCCTTCAAGGAAGCTCCATTAAAGGTCCATGATGTATCACTAGAAGGGAAAGGATGTGTGGAACAAGTGGATGAGTGATGAAGGCTTATGATTGCGAAAAGAAGTGAAAGCAGGATAGCATGATGGAGACTTAGGATCAACAAGTATGCTTTTTGGCTTGAAATTTTTGAACTTTTGCCCCTAGTTATTTTGATATTAGGGGAGATCAACTCTTGTTCTTTTTGCTTCATAAGATTTTTATCCTTGACTTTGATTTTTGTGGAGTCCAATAGCTTTTGATTTTGATTTGGACAAAAGGACTTTTCTTTATTTTTGACTTTTAGATTTTTCTTTTTCGTAGCTTGATTTTTGATCTCCAATGAGTAAGGGATTTTGTAATTCTTGTTGATCCAAGTTTGGAAGTGGAGTGGAAATGGAATGAGTGGGTGATATGGTAAGGCTATGTGATTTGTCAAGAGGGTTGGCGATATGCTCAATAGATTCTTTGTTGGAACCACTCTTAGGACTATTGATATCAAGAGATGCTTGCACCACTAGAGGAGATTTGCATTTAGACTTAGTAGCCACAACACTAGGTGGTTCACCCAATTCCTTGCAAATTGTTTATAGATTTTCCCTGTCGACTGAATACCTTAGGAGATAGTGGGAGTTGATCAACATGAAAGATATACTCACCACATCCCATGTCTTTAATCTTGAATTTTTCTTTTAGCTCTGATTGTTTGGATGTAGAAGCTTTTAATGATTCTGGATCCACATATGCTGATGAAGGAATAGATTCTCTATTAACTGGAATTGTTATTTATGATCTAGGTTGCAGATTGTTGCAATATATGAATGGATTTGGGTCAGCTTTGACGGTCACTTCAACTCCATTGTGTGGAAACTTAATACATCGATGATATGTAGATGGTACTGCATTCATCTCATGAATCCATGGATGTCCTAGCAATATGTTGTATGTGAGCTCAAGGTCTAGGACTTGACAAACCACATCCTTTGTAGCTGGCCCAACTTTGAGAGGCAAGGTTACTGTGCCTTTGGATGAACGCTCTTCATCATCATATGCCTTGATGGTGATTTTGTTTGTAGAATTCACATCTTTATCAGAATATCCCAATTGTTTAATAGTGCTCAATGTACAAATGTTTGGACCTGCTCCTCCATCTATTAGGACTTGATTTATTCGATGTTTGTGTATGAAGGCTTCAATGTGTAACGATGCATTATGTGGCTGACTTACGGAGGCGTCATCAGCTTCTGTGAATGTAAGGGAGTGTGGAATGGAAAGGTATCCCACCATGGCTTGAAACTGGTCCACATTCAGATCAGTGGGGACAACAATGTCTCTCAAAATTTGATCAAGAATGGCTTTATGTGCGGGGGATATACGTAAGAGCTCAAGGATTGAAATAAGCGCAGGTGCCTTCCCTAACTATTCTACAAGATCATACTTAGGCTTGGTTGATGAGGAAGCGGTGTTTTTAGCTGGAGCATCTTGCAAAGTGAATTTACCTCGACAATTTGTAACATTACATTCAGAGGTAGGTTCGGAAGAAGATCCAACGCTTTTTAGGACAATCTTGGGTCTTTGGGTAGAATTCTCAGGCGTTTTGTCCTTGATGATAATGGTAGAGACATAATTATCCATTGAAATGTGATTTATAGTTGAATCATAGTTATAGGATGCTCTTGTATAGTTGGTTTGGTCATCTGTGGCTTTGGCTTTTCCCTTGTCATGTTTTGGGAATGGTTCCTTAAACATCTCATGTTCTTGATTGGATGAATGCCCTTCAATCTCAATATCACCTCTATCAATAAGGTCTTGTATGATGTTCTTCAGTCGATGACAATTTCTTGTCTTATGACCCTTTCTCTTATGAAATTCACAATATTCATCATCATTCCACCAATTTGGTTTAACCTTTGGTTCATATCGAGGAAAATCTGGAATAGTGATTATTTTGTTTGCCACTAGCTTCTTGAAAACTGACTCAAGTGGTTCTCCCAATGGAGTGTACTTCCTTTGTGACTTTGAAGTTGTTTGAGTATTCACTTGATTATTTGTAGAGCTTGATCCCAAAAAAATGATTTTGGGTCACACTGTATTGGCATTAACAACACCATCATTGACTGTGTTCTTGTTTTTGTTCCAAAATATTGGCTTGTCTTTTCCTTTAAAGTCATCTTTGTTTTCTTTGAATATCTTAATGACTCCTTGTTCAATTAGGACCTTCTCTGTTGCTAAGCCTTTTTCAATGACATCCTTGAAGGTGGACAAACAAGCTTTTCTTAGGTCATAACCAATGTCTTTGTTAACATTCTGAGTGAACATCTCTACCATTTGTTTCTGTGGAATTTCACAAGAGCATCTGCTGGCTAGATTTCTCCATCTTTGTAAAAATGATGAAAAAGATTCTCCATCCTTTTGCTTTGTGTTGCATAAGGTAGTGACTGATATGTCCGTCTCTATGTTGTATGAGAAATGTTCGATAAATGCCTCTGCTAGATCACCCCATGACTTAATTCCAGGTGGAAGTTGAGAGAACCATTCCATAGCTTGATCACCTAAGCTTTGTGGGAATAATCACATCAAATCTGCTACCTCAATGCAAGCTGTGAAAAATTGTCTTATGTGTGCCTTAGGATCCTCTTTTCCTCTATACTTATCAAACTTAGGTGTCACAAAGTGTGTAGGAAATGGAGGCCTTGGAATGCTTTTGTCAAATGGATAGGGACATATGTCTCTCATTGTGTAAGTTGGCTTCGGTGTATTTATGTCCTCCATTTTCTTTTGTAAGCCCCTGATTTGTTGCTCCAAATTGTTCTTCAGTGGAGACTGACTTCTTGGACCATACCCCATGCTTGAGGCACCAATTGGAGGAGGAGCATGTTGCATATATGGATGATATTGATCATACACATGTTCATATGGAGGAGGTCTATAATGATGTTGCGTATATGGACCACTTGGTATAGAGTCATGTTGAGGAATGGAATATCTGCTTTGTCCATGTATACTATACTCTACAGGCATGTCATGAGTTTGTTCTAGTGTGTTGCCCCCAAATTTGACGCGGGTTTTCCTTGTGTCCAAATTTTGAGCATGCCTTTGAATATCCAATTGCCTTGGTGGTTGATCTTTAGCATTGGTATGTGATTGAGTATATTTTTCTACATAAGACTTCCATAATGGTCTGCGAAGGTGAGTATCATATGCTTGACCATGTGTGTATGGGACCTCTGGTTTTTGAAACAAAGATGATGGCGATTCAGGCACCATATGTGGTCCTCTATTGCCTCCACCATTAGGCCTCCTTTGATCCATGTTGGAGTGAGTTTGTTGCAAAGGTCAATTTTCCATTATTTGAGACATGTCAAAATCATGAGGTATCTTGGCTCCACTTTGTGCCATCATTTGTAAGAAATGTTGTCTATCCCTGTAATAATCCATCTTCATTTCCTATTTCATGTAATAACCCACCAAAATTGATTCAACAAAAATTGAGTATTATTTTTTTTTTTCATTATGTTTTATTCAATTGCATACTCTGGGCATCCATCCAATTAGGATTAGGCATTCATCCATTCGGGATGAGCTTCTAACCATACGGGTTAGGCAATTGTCCATACGGGACGTAAAATTCCATCTATCCAATACGGGATAGGCATCTACCCATACGGGGTAGGCATCCATCCAAACGGGATAGGAGATGCTCTGGCCAGAGACTTAGACTCATCAGGACCATTCGGGTCCTGAGCCCCTCACTAAGTACTACACTCTTCTAACAAGAATGCACCGAGGTCGCCGTCCTTAGGAGTAATTAAAAATAATACAAGCTTGAATTCCGCCTCGGAATTTGGCTTAAAGCCTCGGGAAGTCAAGCGAATCCATACGGGATTCCTTCCGAGTATGCATTGAATTAAATTGATTATCTTATCTTTAATTAGGATTCTTACTCAACCAAGCCTAGACCCCACCCGCGAACACCTGAGTACGAGGGACAACTCCGTCCCAAGACTGCCTACATACCCGCTTCGGCACGGGATCAAGGCGTAAAGTATGTAGTTCTATTTTCTAATCTATGGTTTGATGTAAACTGATTTGTGGGTACGCAACCCTTTCTAGGGTCAGTGTCCCAGACAGTTTCTCTGCGGTTGCTACCCACGATGGTAGCACTTAAGCGAAGGCTCAAGATGGCCTATTGCTTGTGGCCTAAAAAGAAAATAACTAGATCCTAATACTTATCATGAACGTCACCCAATTGCAAAACGCCAATATCCCTTCAGAAAAAGAAATCAATTTCATGAGAGCTTTTGACTTGACCATCCCTAAGAGGGGTTTACTATGGTTTATCTCAACGGATGTGAAATTCATTTAAAAGTTATCTTATTAAATTATCGATCCAAGGGGGATTACCCGCCCCTCGGATTTTAACTTCCAAATGTCCCTTATTACTCCCCGACGATTTATAGGGACGATGCCACATACGTCGTTAATGCAGCTTTATTAGGCGTTAAGTGCAGTAGTTCAACACGACGACATTACCCGTAAGCGTGACCCAGAGGCACCATATATACCGAACGCTGCTATTTTTGGTTTTCCAACTTCCTTTGTTTAGTTTTCTAACTACGAATAACAAAAATGAAAGCGTAAATAATTGAAGTAACTACTTGAAGTGTAAATTGCATAATAATGACCATCACGAAACTTGCATAATAGTAATTGCATGAAAGATGTAATTATTCCATAAATAATTCGCATGCTATGAACCATCAATGAAAGCAATTAATCTATGAGAAACTTGCATGATGTAAGAAGACTTAACGAGTCCCAATAACGATTAAATTTAAGCATTTGTATTAACGTAAGTTAATCTCTAAAGACCAATCAAGTGTCCCAATGATCCTTAATGGGTTGAGTAATTTAATTTTAAGAGGATATAGTCTACAATTTTAATACTTACTAAGGGTAATTTAAATATGAACTTGCTACATATTAGCCCAATTTTTTTCTAAGTCGAAATACGATATCTTAAAGTTTACACAAAAAAAACAAAAAAAACATTATTTCCTAAATGCCATTACTATCAACTAAAAATTTAACTAAATAACCTGGTAATTGACATAAAGTATTAATCTATATATAAAAGAAAACCCCAAATAAAAATTTCAATTTACAATTTAGAAGGGAAAAAAAAACTTTAATTAAATCACTGGTTTTTACTTTGGTATTATATAGGGTGCGGGGTGGGGACCACGGGTCCCATCACCCCTGCGGCCCTGCATGCGCAGGTCCGCAGAGATGAGGGGACCCGCGGGCCCCCCCGTACTACTGCGACGGTTACAACGTAACCGATGCATGCTGCCGACCATTGACGTAAAACGCCGTGCGTTACGGAGTTCAAGGGGAATTTTAAAGTTCGAAATGATTTCTCCTTCTTTTTCTTTTGTTATATATATATATATATATATGTATATGTATATGTATATGTATATAATTATATATGTTCTTATATATAATATTATTATTATTATTTTTATACAGGAGTATTGCATTTTTAATTTATTGAAGATCACTCAGAGCAGGATAGATAACAGGTAAATAACAATGTTGCAGATTAATTTTCAGGGATAAAATACAATGAAGCAGTAACCAGGGAGGTTCTTCTTCTCTTTTTTTTTCATTTCTTTTATTCTCTACACAGGGAGATCTATTCACAGGGAAAGGAGAAAATTTGTTTGTACACACAGGGAGGTCTGTTCACAGAGAAAAGAGGAAATTATTTGTACACACAGGGAGTTCTATTTACAGAGAAAAGAGAAAATTTGCTTATATACACAGGGAAAATCTTAAACGTATTTCTACAGAGGATTTAGATAACCAGAAAATGAGAAATCTTAGAGAGATTGATTACAGCAAGATCCTTTCAAATATACATTTCAGACTTTAAATTAAATAACCAGAGAAAAGATTCAAATCTAAAACTTAATAAGATATTTTAACGATTTAATCTGGATGAATCTAATTCTTATCAAACTTTGAAATGAATGGATCTAATTTTTATCAAAAAAAATCTGAAAACAATGAATCTAATTTTCATCAAATGACTCTATTCTCCTAAATCATTTAATCTACTTCTTATCAAAACTGAAACTAATTTCTTATCAAGAATCTAAAACAAATGAATCTCATTCTCATCAATAATTTAATCTACTTTTTATCAAAATCTGAAACTAATTTTTATCAAGAATCTGAAACAATGAATCTCATTCTCATCAAACAATTTAATCTACTTTTTATCAAACAATTTAATCTACTTCTTATCAAAAAACTGAAACTAATTTCTTATCAAGAATCTAAACAAATGAATCTCATTCTCATCAAATGATTCTAATTTCCTAAATAATTTAATCAAATCTAATCTACAACAAGAATAAGATGCACGAAACTAAGATTGAAAGAACCTGGGTGCTTGAAAATGGTGTAGAGTCTTCCTTGATCCTCCAAATTGAAGAGAAGTCCTCCCAACAAAATCTTAGCTGAAAATGAAAATGAAAATTGACTACAAAGGAGAATTTAACTTGCAGAATTTCTTATGGAATAGCCAACACCTCTTTTGAAACTTGTACCTCTTTTATAAAAGAAATTTCAAATTCCCACTACCTAATTATTAATTGAAAAAAAAGAGATTCTCTCCCAATTTGGCCTCCATGCAAATTGATTAGGCTTAGTGGGAGGAGTTACATGCAAGGTGGTGGAGAAGTCTCTAGAAGCTTCTTATTCCTCCTACAACATGTGCCTTAATTTGAGTGAGGGAAATTAAATAACCAATTAAAAATATATATATATTTTCCATGTGTGTGTGTGGTTTATTATTTTTATTCCCTTACAATATTCATTCAATAGTTTATCCAAGGAAATATAATAGAGTTTTGTATTTAAATAAAAAAGGTGATAAAGGAGGGTTGTGACAATCCCTCCTCATGATTTCCTCAACCAATCGATTGAAATGGGGATTCATAATGGTGTCTTCCACTTCTTCCAAATGTACTGAAATATTGTCCATATTATCATTGTGTGTACCATTGTTGTTTGTAGTGTCCATGTTCTCAACATTTGGAATGTTTCTATAGGCATCCATGTCAGGTAATGTGTTATGATCAGTATTGAAAAAGACATCATTGTCATACTCATAGACACTCATGTTTGCGGACTCTTGAGCCTCTTTAGCTTCTCTCCTAGATTTTTGGGAACGAGTTTCAACCATGAACTAGGTATTGACCAAGATGTGTGAGACTAGATGAAAATGGAAAGAGTATGGAAGACCAAGAGTTTGGATGGAATGTAAATGAATTTGAGGTGTACTTGGAATGTCCAAAGTGTAAGACCAAGTATGTATGTAGTAGAGTAGGTGTGGCTTCCAAAGAGATGATAGTTTCTCTTGATGAGGTAAGTTGACCTTGACTCTAATTAAGACCAAATGAGACCCAAAGGTGATAGACCTTGATGAGGGACCACTTAGCAAAATGTTTTTATATGTAGTGTGTTGACAAAGTATGACGAGGACAAGCAAGTGACCTTTTGACTCAAGTTTAGACAAATGTGAATGTAATGTAAGGTGTAAAGCAATGATGGACTTTGTGAGACCCAAAGATACGTTGAATGTTAGATGAAAACCTGAAGAGATAGCTTAGGAAGCTCAAGAATTCTGAAACTGATTGCTCTTGTTTATTGGACTATAAATTTTTTCCAATTTGTGAAGTTGTTGTTGTGACCAAATCTGAATTTTTTGACTGTTTTTCGTGACAAGAGGACACAATGATGATGAAGACTCAATGTTTGCAAGTGTTTAGACTCAAAAATGACTCAAAGAAAAGTGTGTTGTTTGATGTAAAATTTGTTTTGCATACACTTGAAGACACAAAAGACACAATGTTTTAATGTTTGGTCTTGAATGTTTGATAGTTCAAAATAAGACAAGCACAATTCTTATGGTTGGCCAGGACAATAGTTGTTGATCCCACATGGAGTTCCCCCCGAGGCTACGCTATTCAGAGCAGATACTTAGATGCTTGACCCCACTGGCTCTACCCTCGGCACTCACTTCTCGGGGTAGCCAAGCATCAGTCCCCATGAAAACTCATCGTGGTGAACTTTGTATCTCTACTAAGAACCGTATGTGTGTGGGCCGCTACCAGAGGTCCGACCTCCTGCCCCAACAACTAGAAGGATTTTGGCTTCTAAAACAAAAAGGTGCTAGTAAGGGCATCCACTCGTGTGGCCATACATGTGGCACTTTTAGCTCTATAAATACAGAAGGCTCCTAGTCGGTAGGGTTTACGCCCTACAAATGATCAAATAAATTTGATCAAACGGGTTTATGGGGAGACATAGTGTCGGTATGAACTAAGCAGCACACGTTATCCATAATTTTCGAATACAGTTATTTATAGTGGTTTGGAAGAAGATGGCTTTTCTTTTGCTACTACTTGGGTCATTCTCTCCTCACTAGTAGTCCTAATGACCACACGGGGAGACAAGCCCTCTAAAGATTAAACAAAAAGAGCCTATTACCCAAGACACAAAGGACACTGGTTCAATTTTAGTGTACCAATTGAAGTGTTTGATAATCTATGAAAACAAGACACACAATAAAGATCAAAAGAAAATCCTTGTCAAAGTCTTACAACAAAGATTTGTTAGTAGTTTGGATTGTTTCAAATGATCACCCCCTCCTGCAAGCACACAAGTTAGGTAAATTTTAGATCCAAAAGACTTTGTAAAATAGGGGCCTTCAACAATGAATTTTGTTGACCAATTCAAAGATCTGATTCATAATTAAAAAAAGAACCCCTGTAAAATTTTAAGAGATTTCCAGAAATGTAAGAAAATCCAAAAAATTTGCTAATTTGCTCCAAAAATTAATTTTTTATGAAAAATCATAAAAAATTCATATAAAAGCAAAATTGATCCCAAAAATCTGAAATTTTTACTGGAAAGTCTTGATGGTCTTCCAAACCCGCATAAAAAAATTTCTGCAACAAATCCAAGCAGTTTGTGAGATATAAGTAAAATAATGCAAAACCCTAATTTTCAAAGATCTAATTTTTGAGAAATGATTTTGCATAAAATTTAAAATCACAAAGAATAGATCCTATGTATAATTTGGAGATATTTCCAAAAATGTAAGAAAATCCAAAAAATTCTCTAATTTGTTCTCAAAATTAATTTTTTATGAAAAATCATAAAAAATTAATATAAAATGAAATTTTGATCCAAAAAATATGAAATTTTTACTTAATCCTTCTGATACTTTTTCTGACTTTCACAAAAACTTTTATGCCAAATTTCAAAGCCGTTTGTGATATATGATCAAAATAAGGAAAAACCCTAATTTTTAAAGATCCAATTTTTTAGGAAATATTTTGCATCAAAATTAAAATCACAAAGAACAGATCCTCTGTATAATTATGAGAGATTTCCAAAAATGTAAGAAAATCCAAAAAATTTGCTCATTTGCTCTCAAAATTATTTTTTTATGAAAATTCATAAAAAATTCATAGAAAATTAAAATATGCTCCAATAGATTTGAATTTTTTTTTGAGAGTTTCCGATACTGTCTTCAACTTGCAAAAAATATTTGGTACAAAATTTCCAAGCCGTTTGTGAGATATGATCAAATCTCTCCAAGATCTTGATTTTGTGTCCAAAACCCTAGCTGCACAAGGTTATTCTCCAAATTGTTTTACAAAACAACAATATATGGTTAGGAAAAATTTGCAAAAAAAACACAGATCTAACAAAAATCCATGTCCCATGAGGCGTGCCAAAATGTTTATGGTGAAAGTGGATTAACAATATTGAAAGACTACATGAATTCAACCACAAAACCCTAGCCTAACAACAACAAAGATCCACCATAACATATGAAGATTACCTAAGACAATGCAAATCAAATGAAATCACAAAGATTATACCATCACATGTCCAATAGGGTTTGAATCTCCATTCTTCCTATCTCCATTGATCTTGCTTGATATATTTGCTCTCAGATTTTATATGTGCACAAGAGCTCAACAAAGAACGGAAATGTGGTTGCAAGTAGGCTTGATTGCATATGCAAGTTCAAAAGGTTAGTCGGGGCTGAATGCATATTGAGATTAGTTGAATAGGATGCATATATTGATTAGGGTTTGATAATGAAGGAAGCATCTCCTTATATAGAAGACACTATATGAAATGGAGGGATAAGATTGAGAGGTGTAAAAGATAAATGGTCGGCTATGATCAGAGGGTAGGTTGAAGAAATAAGAAAATAATAAGAGGGTAGGTAGTGTATGAATTAAGAGATGAATGACATGTGTCATGGGTGGAAAAGGCTAATGAATTAATTAAATAAATAAAGATTTATTTAATTAATAGAGGAAGTAGGATCAAATTAAATAAATAAAATATTTATTTAATTTAGGAAAAGGATAATTTAAATAAATAAATAAATAAATAAGAAATAAGGCTAGAAGAGGATAAATGAATTAATTAAATAAATAAGGATTTATTTAATTAATAGAAGAATTAGGCTAAAGATAATTAAATAAATAAAATATTTATTTAATTAGACATGACAATTTTAGGTGTCTACAGTACCTATCATGGCCTAGTAGCTGGGACCCCTCTTGCATTGTTAGCTTGAGTCCATATTCCCCCAGGGTTAACTTAAGGGGGGTGTTGGTTTAAATTATGCCTCATAATGATACTTTACTTAAGTTAACTAAGGATAATGCATTCATTGTAGCTTGCATATGAGACACTTAGGGAAGTGTGCATCTAGGGAAGATGGTTGTAGGAGAAATTCTAGTTTTTGCAGTGTTATCTTGTTATCATATTCCACCTTCGATGGGTGATCCACCTTTAGTGGAATATTTTGTTATTTCTCCTACCTATCCCTACCTACCGTTGTATCTCATTGGGTCACATGCCATGAATATGTTCTCTCATTTCCATATGGCCTTGCCTTTATAAGCAGGCTCATATTCATTGTATGGTTTATCCAGTTGATCGATTTTAGCATCTTGATGAGAATACAATTTTTTCTTATCAATCATTATCTCTCTTGTTTTGTGCTATCCATTGGTGTTCGCCTCGCTAATAGGAACAATAACTAGAGCTAGAGTCTCAACCCAAAGTTTGGTCATTCAGTCTGTGTAATTATTATCCCCATAACTAAAGTTCATTTGTTTGTCAACCCAGGGACATATTACTCGAAATGGGTCTGCACTATATGTGCACTAAGTTCTTGCGATAGCTATTCTGCATTACTGCAACAACTAAATCTATTTGAAATAAACAAGTAAGAATCATAACAAGTGAATGGCTACATGAAAGCCTAGCATTGATACAAAATTCTAATTAAAGAACTGTTAACTAAGTTCAGAGCTGACAAACATGAACTACTCTGTCTACTTTGGCTGCAGGAACAGTCATAGGATCTGGTTCTAGTGGCTGCAAGAATAGTCAATCGCTAGAACACCTATTGCAGCAAAAATGAAAACTAAATCTAACAAATGCACAGGAATACTCACCAAGTGGCCCCCCTTGGATGAGTATATCCAGACTTCAAAGATAATACTATATACTCATAATAACATCATTTTTATTCATTGTTTTTCAAAAGTCGATACAATGCTAAAATGAAAGAAAATACCGTGCAACTTTGTTTCTAATCCCCTATCTCTAACTAACCTCTGAGAAGAGGTGCAAGCTCTTATTTAAAATAAAACTATAACAAATTCCTACAATCTAGGTCGCGCTGATGAAATGAGGCGGAAAACATTTATGACAACAACCAGAAAGAGTTAATCCAGAGGAAACATGGATCTCCGCTAAACCACAACCAAGAATATAGTATGGCGGTGTTACAAGATTGATGTTTACTGAAGACAAACATAAATGAGTCTGGCACGCCTTGCTATTCCTTTTCCGCTTCTTACGCCCATTATTCTCTTTGCTATTTTGAATATTTAACCGCTCCTTGAATATATCCAACTACCTTTATGACGTGACACACTAACCACTTCCACAACATCTCATTTATTTCTGCAATTAAAAAGATAGAACATACAAGCACACATATATATCTATTTTAATTAATCATAACACTTAAATATTCACACATGATATCACCTATGATAATCTGCATGGCAACAAGAATAATTGGTGTCGCAAGAGGAACAATTGGTCAAAACAAAACAAGATTTAATGGGTTTAGTTATCATCTAGAATGCACATAGTCAAACTTTAATACATCATATGACTCCAACACTACCCCATTATATCAATTAAAACATGGCAAAAACTTATCATTTATAGGAATAAAAGAGCTAATATATCAGCTCATCATGCCCCCCAACTTAGTGCCTTATTGATCGTCCAACAAGAGGAAAATTTCTGGTCTGGGCACTGACTCGTAAGTCACCAATGGTTCCCTGTCCTGTTCCTCTTGTAGCCAAGTTCCAATAAAACCCCTTCATCTTTTCTAGTCTAGCCCATCTGGCTTCTTCTGTAGCCTCTTCATATGGTTTGTTTGTGTCCTTGCATCCCATTAATGTCCACATAAGGATAGGTGGCTGAAATATCAAGGGTAACCAGTTATTTCTCTTTGCCCTACCCAAGTGGATGTACTTGGGAGCTCTTTATGTGGCTGCATGAAAATTAGGCAGTGAATGGGCTTCACCCTGCTTCAGGTCTTCTAGGAGATTCTTCTAGCGCTGAACCAAACACTCAACTGCAACTGTATTTTCATTTGCAACCAAGTGTTCATATTCCTGGAATGTTTCTTCTCTCATTGGTAAAACTTGGCTCTTGGCATCAGGTCTTGCTAACAATTTCTGCCAGTCATAATAAAGAAGCCATGGCTTTTTGGCTTCAGCTCTGAGTGGTAATGGACAATCAAATTCCAAATTTCTGTATATTTTAGCCTGAGTCCCCATACTGATTTCATTTTGTATCCATGACATTAATTCTTTTAATTGAATGTCACCAATGTATAGTAAGGGATTCCATTCGTTGTCATAAGTCACAACATAATTATGCAAATAAAATTCACATAATAAATTCTTAACAGTTGTAGGAAAGTTTTAATAAACATTATAAAATTCCTCTAGGGTATCTAGAGGACTAAGATCCCTAACAATGCAGTTTAACTTGAAACATAGATATTTCTCTTTTAACTCAAAGGAGCCCTACATTGTTTCAATTCAGGAACCATACTGGCAACTGTGTCTCCCTTAGCTTGCAATTCCACAATCTGATTATCTCTCTTTTCAATCTCTTTCTATTGTTTATCAATAATTCCTTGTAACCTAGCCCTTTCTATCTCCCATTGTCTATAAAATGTAAGTGCAATAGATAAATTAGTGAGAGATGAAGGGGACCTATGAGCTGTTACCTGAGGGCGTGAGATTTATTCAACTGGTTCACCAAACTATACGTGCCAAATTTGACAGTTTGTTGGCTCCATGTTATTCCTGTGGTTGAATCTCTGTTTGACTTTTGTGCCCTTCTTCTGACGTTTCCACGAAAATGACTTCAATCACATCCCTTGCTGCTTTAGTTTTCTGTTTACCTCGCCGACTCCTTCTGGAATACATTTTTAGAGTGTCTGTAGGAGAAGTTTCTGGAGGAGGTGTTGCTGTGGGAGAATTTTCTTTTACCTTGCATCTTTTAGCTGCAGGAGAAACCTGCACTGCTTGAGGCTGCTCCACGATTTCTTCCTTTGTGTCAATTGTTTCTATTTCTTTCCCTTTTCTTCTAGAAGATGTTGCTCCACTTTGAAAATGAGTGGAGAGATCCTCAATATTTGTTTCAATTACCATTTCTTCTGCAATAGGAAAGGCTTCATTGGCAACATGAGGTTCATTCTCTGCAGAAACTCTAGGAGATGAGGGCTCTCCGATATCTTTCTCTTGGGCTGCTATTTCTTCTGCATCATGAGCATTTTCCTCCCTAAATTGTAGGATATCTTCGAATGCCCCCCATGCCATCTGAGAGACATCTCTGAGAGAATGTTCTACTAATAATTTAATCAAGCTATGATGACTAATAGAATGATTTCCACCCCTTTGTGTTTCCTTTGCACTTATGGAAATAAGATGATACAAAAAATTGGGAACATTCACCCTTCGACCATGTTGTAAATGACTAAGTAATTTAAAATGGACTAAATGCAAATTTGAGTACCTTCCATCATAGGTAATGTATTTCATCACATATAATGCCACTTGGGGCCATTCTGCTGGAAGAGATATACATATGGTTCCCTAGCGCTTCTTGCATCCTTCGACTCGGGAAACAATTCCCCCTCCTACAACAACCCAGTAACTTTAGCTATCTGTTGCTATGTGGCAATAACTCTTAACCCCTCAATAAAGGCCTCTCCTTTGTTGTATGTACACATGAATTCATAAGTAATTTCTTCATTGAAATCCGTTATTTTCATAAAATAGTCAATCCACCAATACATACAGAAGTAATGCTCACACTGAACATCCTGCAACAACATGTCATGAATTACTGGTTCATGGTGGATAGGAGCTCCACCCATGACTAACTCAGCTCTCAAAACAATTTCCACAGCAGAATGAAAGACTAAAATAACCTGCAGAGTTGAAAATACATATTCTGAAATACCTTACTTCTAGTACTTTTCATTGATTTCAGCGGCAGGATGAACTACTCACTCGTGCCACAAAATGTCTTATTCAAAAAGGATATTAGGCAAATCAAAACAAATTACTGACAAGGATGGATAATTACTCAACTTGGAAATCAGACCATAAAACACCCCCCAACTTAAGATGACACATGTCCACACATGCGAGAAAGGACAAAGGGAAGGGTACGCGGATTATGCAAATCAAAATAGGCAATAATCATAGTGAAATAATAAATGCATAATTAAGAAAAATAAATAATATACATACCTGCAGTCATACTAATTAATGCTGCATGAAACGATTAGCCATTAAAAAGGTGAAATGAGATGACGTGAAATGAATGAAATGACAGACAGAGATATGAAATGGGATGATGTGTACAAACAAATTATTATCGAAGAATGATATTTCCATAAGGCATGGAAATAATTATTATGAAAGCATGCACGAAGAATTTAAGGCTGATGACTAAGAATGCTTCTTGCAGAAGCTGCAGTAACCACATCTCTAATGGCTTCTCTAGTTGTTGCAGGAACTATGACAAGAGAGTATTTGTCAGATGCTGAAGGAACTTCTCTAGTTGCTGCAGGAACTATTGGTTGGTTTTGGCTAGCAAATTGCTGTAGGAACTATTCTTTGGTTGCTGGCTTATGATACAGGCGTAGTTGATGACCATTGACTAGAAGTTTGAATCTGACTGGATCTATTGTGGTCAAACGAACTACTCCATTTGCAAAAACTTCATCTATTTTATATGGGTCCAACCATCTTGTTTGTAGCTTCCCCATTGTATCCTTATATTTAGAATCATATAGCAATGCCTAATCGCTAGGTTTAAATTTCATCTCCTTTGTGTACTTATCATGTCATTTAGTTCGTTGTTGTTGAATAAGCTCTGTATGTTGGATAGCCAACTTCCTCAGCTCATCCAAAGCATTCAATCGCAGGATGCGGTGTCTTTGTGCTTTTGATAGAGTCATATTCAATTGCAGAGCTATTCTAAGAGTTTTATGCTCAAACTCAATGGGCATCATTGGTGTTTTTCCATACACCATTTCAAAAGGTGTAAAACCAATTGGTGTCTTCCATGTTGTTTTGTATGCCCAAATGGCTTCAGGAAGTCTATTTGACTGATCTTTCTTATGAAGAGCTACTGTCTTGGTAAGAATGGCTTCTAAATCCCTATTTGTAACTTCTACTTGACCATTTGCTTGTGGATGATATGGAGTAGACTTCCTGTGTCTGATATTATATTCATTAACCAATGCTGCAATTAATGTGGAAGTAAATTATGGTCCTTAATCTGAGACAATCTCTCTTGGAACTCCATACTTGGTAAATATTTCCTCATAGAGGAATTCAACTACTTTATTATCTCTTGCATGTGTCATAGCTCATGCTTCCACCCATTTTGTAACATAATCAACGCATACCAGAATATAAGATTTCCTATTTGAAGGAGGATCAGTTGGCCCAACAAAATCTAATCCCCATTTATCAAATGGTGTAAACAATATCTAGGGATATAATGGCATTTCATCAGATCTGGTAGGCCTACCCATTCGTTGGCATCTATCACATTTTCTAGTATATTGTGTTGCATCCTTATACAATACAATGCTGGCCAATAATATCTTGTGCCAAGTATTTTAAGCGTTGTTCTTTTTGCAGCAAAATTTCCTTCACATGGCCCATCATGACATGCATGAAGGATATCATATGTTTCATCTTCTCTGATACATCTTCTCATCACTTGGTCAGGCCCAGTATGAAATAAACCATCAGTAATCCATGAGAAATTAAATCTTTTCTCAACTAACAGTCTTCTTTCTTTAGGAGAAAAATGAGTAGGCATCTTATTAGCAGCTAAATAATTTGCAATATCAGCATACCAAGGAGTGTGTGCTTTTATCAAGAGCAAATGTTCATTTGGGAAAGCATCATCTATGGCTGCAGGATCATCTTGCAATTGAAGCCTAGAAAGATAATTGACAACTATGTTGGATTTATCCGGCTTATCAACAACTGTGATGTCAAATTCTTGCATCAAAAGTAACCAATGAGCCAATCTTCCTGTGATTGAAGGTTTGTTCATGAGATATCTGATTGTTGTATGATCAGTGTGCACATATATCTGATATCCTGTGATATAATGTCTAAATTTGTTGAGTATATATATAACTGCTAACATCTCCTTTTCGGTGATAGTATAATTAAGCTTGGGTCCCTGCATATTTTTGCTGATAAAATAAATTGCATTCTCCAAATTGTCAACCTTCTGTCCCAAAACTGCCCCTATAGCATAATCTGATGCATCTATATGAATATGAAAAGGTAATGACCAATTCAATCCCTTGAGCACTGGTGCTTGGGTCAATGCATGCTTGAGCTTCAAGAAAGCTTCATGGCATGCAGATGCCTAATTAAACTCCATATCCTTGTTCAAAAGACAATATAAAGGTCCTGCAATTTTGCTGAAATCCTTGATAAACCTTCTATAATATCCAGCATGACCAAGAAAACTTTTGACATCCTTTTGCTTAATAGGTACAGAGAGGTTTTGAATGACTGTTATTTTGGCTGGGTCAACTTGTATTCCAGTTATAGAGATATGATGACCAAGAACTATGCCTTCCTGCATCATCATAAAGCACTTTTCATTGTTCAATGATAAATTGTAGTCTTCACACCGCTGCAAAAATTTCTTCAAATTCTTCAATGCCTCTTCAAATTTTGAACCATAAGTGGTAAAATCATCCATATAGATCTCCATGTTGTCCTAGGAATTATCTGAATATATGCTTATTACTGCTCTTTGAAAAGTAGTTGGAGCATTACATAACCCAAAAGGAAGAACATAATATGCATATGTTCCCTAAGGACATGTAAATGTAGTCTTTTCTTGACCCTCTGGAGCAATTTGAATCTAATTGTAGCCACTGAATCCATCCAGGAATGAAAAGTACTGCTTCTCTGCCAAGGAATCTAATCCTGATCCACAAATGGTAATGGAAAATGATCCTTCCTAGTTGCTAAGTTCAAAGCTTTGTAATCCATACATACCCTCCATTTACCTCCTTTCTTTGGAACTATGACTAGAGGTGACACCTTGGTGCAGGGGAACTAGGATTTTTTTTGCATCACTAGGATATGTATTGATTCATGGTTATGCTTTGAGGTAGGTTGTATTTTGTTTTGCCTTGAAGGCTTATTGATTAGGTCCTAAGACAATGTAATAAGCCATAAGGCTCCAAGCTGTGTAAACTTGGTCCAAGGCCTTGTATGGACATTTTATTTGTGTTTTTGGTGTTTAGGGGTCTTAATTATGTTGTGTGTTCACTCTTTCCCTTTTGTGTGAAGGCACTAATAAATGGTCAAAAGTTGCAATGCTGTGATAAGCAACTTTGTCAAGTTTTGAATTTTGGTTGCCTAACGATTAGTTGGTTGAGTGTACATGTTGGAGGTGGTTGGAGGAGTTACTTGGCATGATATAAGCTTGAGGAACGATGCCAAAAGGTTGTGAAAAACTTTGAATGAAATTCTTGCTTTCAAAACAAAGTTGTGACTGCAATTTATTCCACTTTTCCTGTGTTTTGTGCATTTTGTACAGATTTGTACGGATGGTTTGCATGATCAATGAATAGGAAAATTTGTGGTAGTGAATCATCTCTCATTTGGCATTGGTTTGAGGTCTTGAGACCCTCTACTTTAAGAGTTACACAAATTTCTTTGTCACTGGCCTGAAAAACCCTTAAAACCAGGGTTTTGATGAAAAAAGGGGCACAATTCAACATTCCACCACGGGGATGGCTTGAAACCTTGGGGAATGTTGAATTGGAATGTATTATAAGTGTTCCAAGTGATTTGAGAGGCATGAAGTGTCATTTGGTATTTTAGAGATGATACCCTAGACTTGACATCTCTTATGTGGCAAGCCTGTGTAGCAGAAGAAGTGCATGAAACTCTTGGATAACGGATTGATAAGTGAGTAAAATTGGCATGGGAGGGACCCTTGAACATGTGCACTCCTCTAAAAAGTATCCAATCTTCCTTCCTATGTGATTGGTGAAGACTTTTAGAGTCAAGTCTCCAACACCGGCTAGAGAGGCCCAATTAGGTGTAGTGTGGACATACCACTTATACAAAAAACCCAGATGCCAAAGTGTGAAGTCTCTTAGGGCATCCAAAAGGGTATCTAAAACCGTGATTTATTCTAGGAGTTATTAAGGAATATTGGAAGAGATTGTGTAAAAACTCAAATAGGAGGCCTAATTGCTTGTAGCCCTTACTAGGTCTCTAAGGATAAATGACATTGGAGGTCTCGTAGAACCTGATCAAGAGGTCCAAGTCAGTGAAAATGCCATGTATCACATAATATTTCATCCACAAATGTCATGTTTCACCATTTGAGCAAAAGATCCTATTTTCTAGGGGTTTGGGGTTGTTAGGTGTCCTTGGTTGGAGGGGTTGAATTAGTAGGAGTAGAAGACTCCTTGTCAATTGTGATTTTTTCTCTTGGGAGAGATCCTTGGGAAGGATACCAAGCCTTGGGAAGGCTAAAGACATTACACCATTGTATGGTGTCTAGTGAAGACCCTTGAAGAGAGAAACCAATCAAGCTGTGTTACAACACCAAACCCTCTGCATCACACCCATTGACTATCCAATATAGGATAGATAAATCCAGAATTCAATAATTTTTGTAATTCCTCTTTAACTATCTCTCTTAGTGCATGATTAATTCTTCTCTGTGGCTGCTTAAGTGGTCTGCAGTTCTCTTTTATATAAATACGGTGGGTACAAACTCTAGGATCAATTCCATGCATGTCTTTGTAATCCCACACAAAAGCGTGTTGATGACATTTAAGAAACTCAACTAGTGTTGTTCTTTGAGTCTCTATTAGTTGATTGTTGATATTCAAATATTTATTTAGATCAACTTCCACTTTGACAGCAAGATCAACTTGAGACGCCTCAGAAAGATGAGAAGTGCAGACTTCCTGTAGCAACAGTGTATGCAATATGTCAGTGGATGCAAGAAGATCTGATGTTGTAATATTTGATGTTAACTCCTGCGACTGTTGCTCTTGTTGTTACAGATTAGCCAAAATTTTATAGAGGATTAAATCATCATCCTGAAGTTGTATGAATGGTTCTCTATTAATCATCATAAGATGATTGACAGAGTCTACTCCTTCCTCAAATTCTTCTCCCACGTTAGGGCACCAAACGACTTGCTCTTGATCAAGTTGGGGCTGAGCAGGAGAATACAGAGCCATAGTTTTGGTACTATATCCATCAGAAATAGTCATATCCCTTGACTGACATCCAATATATGCATCAGCTATAGCAAGCCAAGGTCTCCCGAAAATAATTGGATATCCTCCCAATGTTGCTTTAGGAGACATGATCATAAAATCTGCAGGATATTCCCAGGAATCCAAAGTAACAACTACATCTTCAATCATACCATCAGGGCAAACTGTAGAACTGTCAGCAAGCTGCAGGATGGTAGGTGTAGGCCTGAGACTGGTTATGTCAAGTTTCTGCATAATATCTCTTGTCATTATATTAATGGTTGCTTTCAAATCTATCAAATCATTCTTTATCTAAGTGCCATTGATGACTATTTTCACAACGGGACTACCAGGATGAACATATTTAGGAATTGAAACCTTTCCTAACATAATATCAACCAATTGACCCATTACATGCACTGTTTGCGGATCCTTTTTCTTTCTGCCAGGTTTCTTTAAACATGCCTCCTTAATTGCTTTACCATAAATAGGGACATCCTTAATATCTTGAAATAATTGAATTTTAACACGTGTTTCAACTGATCTATGATATCAAAATTTACTTCCTCTTCCTATAAAATCTCTTTAGCTTGCAACCTCTGAAGAAATGGGGGTATTTGTTGATTTTGAGGTATTTGGGTTGCTGGTCTAGAGTTTCCCTTTTCCTTTTGTATCTCAGTTATAACTGGAGGGGATGGGTTAGGTAAAGTTGTCCCAGATCTGAGGTGAATATCACTTATAGAAAGAGAATAAGTTGGATATTGATTAGGATCAACTGAATAAACTTGTTGTTGTTGTTGAGGCTTGCTATTAGGATTTGGCATGGGTTGAGTGGGCAACTGTGTAGGTTTAGGTGGAACATTATTGGTAGTAGGAGGAGGCATTATAACAGGTGGTTGTGGCTGCTGCTGAGATTGCTAATAACTAGATGACTGATTTGTCCATGGCTGACCTCCTCTCCATTGAGGGGTAGGTTGCCAATTCCCTTGTAAATTTTGCCATGGTCCCTGAGGTCGAGACCAATTTCCTTGTGGCTGCTGCCACTGTGGAATTTGATTGGAAAAATTCTACTCTTGGCCTTGAGGATTATACCAATTTTGATAATTTCCAAAATTTTGAGCATATGGAGATTGCCATTGATTATTCTGTCCATAGAAATTTCCACTATAACCAGAAAAAGAAAGTGGATTGGGTGGCATACCTTTCTTGGAAAATTTGGCCTCCTTTGAGCAACATAAAAAAATTGTTCATCATCTCCTTGCATTGTCTTGAAATCAGGAACTTCAAGATTTGCAACCATCTTACATCTGTTGTCTCTTTTCTTCTGTCTATAATGTGGGCAGAATTCTGCAAGAATTGCATCAGCTTCCTCATGTTTCTTCTTAGCTGAAAATGTGTCTAACTAAGTAGCCATATTATTTATGATATCCTCCTTAAAATCCTTCAAAAGATGGCTAAGCTCGGTTCGAGAAACTCCATTGTTGGATGTTGATGAAGACAATCCCAGCTTGAAATGCCTAGTCTTCTTAGAAGAAGATCTATAATACCGCTGACAAATTTGTCCAATGTCATTCCATGTTGATTGTGTTATGTCACCTCCTCCCATAAGATCCAAAGCATATGTGCATTCATCATCGATTCCTCTTAAAAATATTAGCTTAAGAGAATCTTCATTTAAAGTATTATGCTTGGACTTCTTGACACTGAATATAAATATCTTCGGATAATCTTCTAGAATCTCATCTTCTTTCTGTGTAATTCTAAAAATATCATCCCTATGGCGGTCAGTCCCTCTACAATAATCCTTATATTTCACAAGAAACAATCGTTTTATCTCATCCCATGTAGTGATTGTGCTACTCCCTAGACTCATAAACCATCTCAAAGCTGATTCCTTTAAAGTAGAAAGGAATATTTTGAGTCTATGGGCATCTGTAGTATAATCATAACTCCTACAGAGGATATCAAATTCAAACAGGAAAGTGTCAAGATCCTTTGTCACTAATCCATAGAATTTAGGAAGGGAAGAAGCTGGGATGTTCTTGAGATTAGCATTATCACGCAGATCAGAAATAGGGAACTCAAACATTGGGTTCACAAGTGGAGGTGGGTTATTCCCACCAGGGGGTGGATTTCCTTGCATTGGGATTTGAGGAGTTACAGAATGAAGTTCCTCTTTAGGAGGTCCAAAGAGGAAATGAAGGTTGTTCTCAGAAAGTTCAAATTCAAGAGGATTCAAATTATCTGGGGCTTGGTAAAGTGCAACAAAAGGATTTACATCTGGGGGTTCATATGGATTGAGTCTTGTATGATTAGGACGGTTAGGAAGGAATCTACCTTGAGCATCTCTTCTTCGTCTATGCATGCAGATTCATGAGAATTACTTAAAATAAACTAAGTTATAAAAAACAACTATGCTGAAAGCTTTAAAATTTATAACCATAACAAGTTCTTAGTTTGACACCATCCTCGACAATAGCGCCAAAAATGTTCACCTCACCAATAGGAACAATAACTAGAGCTAGAGTCTCAACCCAAAGTTTGGTCATTCACTTTGTGTAATTATTATCCCCATAACTAAAGTTCATTTGTTTGTCAACCCAGGGACGTATTACTTGGAATGGGTCTGCACTATATTTGCACTAAGTTCCTGCGATAGCTATTCTGCATTACTGTAGCAACTAAATCTATTTGAAATAAACAAGAAAGAATCATAACAATTGAATGGCTATAGGAAAGCCTAGCATTGATAGAAAATTCTAATTAAAGAACTGTTAACTAAGTTCAGAGCTGACAAACAGGAACTACTTTGTCTACTTTGGCTGCAAGAACAGTCACAGGTTTTGGTTCTAGTGGCTGCAGGAACAATCAATCACTAGAACACCTACTGCAGCAAAAAGGAAAACTAAATCTAATGAATGCACAGGATTAATCACCAAGTGGGCCCCCTTGGATGAGTATATCTAGACTTCAAAGATAATACTATATACTCAGAATAACATCATTTTTTATTCATTGTTTTTAAAAAGTCGATACAATGCTGAAATGAAAGAAAATACTGTGCAACTCTGTTTCTAATCCCCTGTCTCTAACTAACCTCTGAGAAGAGGTGTAGGATCTTTTTTAAAAGAAAACTAAAACAACTTCCTACAATCTATGTCACACTGATGAAATGAGGCGGAAAACATTTATGACAACAAACATAAAGAGTTAATCCACAGGAAAAATGGATCTCCGCTAAACCGCAACCAAGAATATAGTATGGCGGTGTTACAAGATTGATGTTTACTAAAGACAAACATAAATGAGTCTGGCGCGCCTTGCTATTCCTTTGCCACTTCTTACATCCATTATTCTCTTTGTTGTTTTGAATATTTAGCCGCTCTTGGAATATATCCAATTGCCTTTATGACGTGACACACTAACCGCTTCCGCAACATCTCATTTATTTCTACAATTAAAAAGATAGAACATACAAGCACACACACACACACACATCTATTTTAATTAATCACAACACATAAAAATTCACACATGATAATCCGCATGGCAACATGAATTATGGGCGTGGCAACAGGAACAATTGATCAAAAGAAAACAAGATTTAATGGGTTTAGTTATCATCTAGAATGCACATAGTCAAACTTTAATACATCATATGACTCAAACACTACCCCATTATATCAATTAAAACTTGACAAAAACTTATCAGTTATAGGAATAAAAGAGCTAATATCTCAGCTCCTCAATTGGGCTCTAGATCTTGATTATTACTGACAAATTCTTACAAAATTAACCAAAATAAATTAGGGTTTTTGTGAATTTAACCTCTAAATTTATGTAATTTTATTAAAAATATAATTTATGCTTGTAAAATTGAAAATTAAAATGTTCCTAAATCAGATCTGAGACAATTAATCTAAATTAGACAACCCACAAGTTCAAATTTAGAATTAAAAATTAGGGTTTGTGTGAATTTAACCCCTAAATTTATGAAATTCAATTCAAAATTAACCTTGTAAATGTAAATTTAAATTTGAAAATTCATAAACACTTAGATCTAAGAACATAAATAAAAAATAAGGGTGTAAGAAGTCAGGTTCACCAAAATGTTGAAGGGTGAAAATTAGGGTTTCCACCATTAGGATAATAAAAATCACTAATTTTTCTTAGGGACCAATCACATTAAAGAGTGGTGAATCTAATAGATCTAGCCTCAATCCAACAAAGATAGCGCTGATAATTTTGATTAGATTCATTAGTAAAATTTGATTCCCTCTTTTTAAGTCGAAATGAGGGCAAATGTGTGTAAATTGAAGCAATCATGCACAAACAGTGAGCTACAGTCATCAATTGGAGCTACAAACCTAGATTTGAATAATATGTGGATTTTCGGATCTATTCCTAGAAGGTTGACCTGAATAGTCGAGACTAGAATACCTGTCACTTTGGTCCTCCACAGTTTTCATCGTCTAAAGGGGAACCTATTAGTCTCTGTGAATTATATCGATATTGAAAAATTACAACTCTATACTTGTTTCCCAAACACAAAAAGAAAGGGGAAACTGTTCGGAATAGGGTTTTTTCTAAGTCAAACCCCGGTTTAGGAATTGACCTTGAATGAAATAATGCAAATACTGAAATAAATAATGGAAAGATATACCTCAGATCTGCAATTGTTAATGATGATGCTTTGCTTCTTGAATGTAATCACATATGTATGAAATAAAATGAAATTGGCAAAACCCTAATCACACACACATGCTCACATATGAATGATGTAATTTTGCTCCACAATGGTTGAATGAAGAATATGTAGCCTTGAAGATCTCTAAAAATGATTGATGATGAATGCTTCATGGATGCAATAATGCTTGAGGATGCATACTTATGATGCTTGGAGATTTGAGTAAGTATAGATGAAATTAGGTTGATCAAATGTCTTTATATAGGGTATCTAGGTCGTTCACCAATTAAGCCTACCTCCAATGGTCATTCGGAGCCACAAAATTAAATTCTCAATGGAGAGATATGACCTTTCCCCTGTTTCAATATAGGGCCCTACTAAGAGGGACTAGGGTGTGGGCACCCTTGACCTTCTTAGCAAGATGCCACGATTAAGGCTCAAGGAGGACACCCCTCCAAGGAATCCAACAGTGGGTGTACATGGCATTAGAACTAGAGATTGAGCACAAATTGGACCTAAATAGAAGATGAGGAGAGGATACACTAAAGTAGGCATATAAACATGAGATGCAAATTGGACCAGTGACAATTTATGACACTACAATACCTTTAATGAAGTTTTTTTTGTCATAATAAGGAATTAGGGTTTCATGTAGAGAGTCTTCATAAAACATAGAACATGAATGCCATCTCCAATGCTTGAATCTTGACTTCACTTTTTCTCCAATGCTTGATAGAATACTGATTGCTTGCTCACTTTAATTTTCTAGAGTGTAATTGAGGTCTTGAATGTGCTTAGGTTTGAAATGAGAGGGGTAGACCTCCTTTTATACTTGTTGGTCGAAAAACAAATTAATTTTTCGACACGGGATGACATGGGATCCAGGTTGTTGTCCAAATTAGGTGACCATTATGAGGCCTCAAGATGGGCCCTTTTTGAGAGGACCATGGTGTTGGGTGCCATGGTCATAGAATTAGGGCTCCAGGATCAAGGGGAGTCAGAAAAGATAGTGATAAGTTGTGTTTTCTATTTGGTGTGAGTAGAATCAGTGCTTCAGTTAGGCCTTAGAAGACAAATGCCAAAGTGACATCTAAGTGAGGAAAAAATTGTAGGTGAGTACAATTTAGGACACTATATTTAGCCCCCACTTTAGTGGGAGTATGAGAGTAAGCACTCACGGTAAAGTACAAAGGTTTGCATTAAAAAAATTCATCAAGACATCAAAGAGACAAGGCACACTAAGCCCCCAGGGACTTTAGGGTCTTATTACTTTAATATAGAGATAAAAGGGACATCATAAGAAAGAGGTAAGAGAGTGAGAATCATGACTGCTAGCCTAGTAAGGTTCACTTACTATGAGTCATGAAAAAGAAAAAGAACGAACTACAAAGCTAAGGCATCAGTTTGCAAAGTAAGTTGAGTATCAAAACATGTTATGGTGTGTGCATAAAGTGAAACATTGAGTAGAGTGTATACCCCCATGTAAAAGAGATTGCATACACCTTATCGGGAGCAATTGCGTAAGGTAGCATGCATCCAAAAGACAAGCACGTTACCACAATGATATGCTCCCAAGAAAGTACAAATCACAGGATAATAGTTACAAAACATAAAAACACATAAGGGATCTAATAACTCTGGGGTCAGTATGCTCTTATAATAAATAATATATATCATGAATATTTGTAGTGAATTGACCTCATCCCCTAAAGGTAGTGGAACCACAAGCACAATGGAAGAAGCGAACATGTGTCTTTTGAGTCAACATGGAAGAAACCAAAAGAGATCTCAACATTGTACATCATCCCCAAGTAGACAACACAAGGGACAACAAATGGAAGAATGTCACAACAGATTCAGTGTCTTTATTACCTTGCACCAACAAAGTGAAAAGGGTCATCCAAAGAGAACCTAACATAATAGAAAAATACATTACGAACAAGCAATAGAGGAGAGAAAATCTACAACGCGAATGAAGATAATCAAGCGATCATCCACCTCCCAATCTTGTTGAACTTTATTTAGGGAAGGTGGAAAAGATGCAAGAGGAGCAACTTTGAGCATGGTAGATGGAGCTATTGAAAGTTCCAAACAAGGACCATGCCCTAATGATGAGTCACTTTGTTTGTCACTAGGAGCTAGGATTAATGCTTTTAGAAATTGTTTAGATAAATTATTGTGAACATCAACAAGCTCATACCTATAATCAAAATCATTAGAATCAACATTGTTAGTATGAACAACATCATCATCAATTTCTTTATCAAGATTAATAAAAATAGGATCTCTCACATGAAAAGAGCATGAATCATCATTTTTCTTAAGCATTTTTAATCTTGGTGATTTAGGTTGAACTTCCTCCCTAGGGTTAAGGTTAGACAAATGGGACCAAGTCAACAGTTGGTGTCTTCAAGGAGGAAATAGTTTGAGAAGCAAGTTCACAAGCCTTAACATGACGTCTTCGTTGGTGTTTTCTTGCACAACACTTTCATTGAGATTTAACTGAGGGTTGTGAAGGTTTAGGATCAATGGACATAGACTTATTTTCTTCATTCAAAGGAGGAGGAATGGGAGAAGGTCTATAGGATGGGAAATAGGAGATGTCGAGCGCTTCCCTTTGTAAGATGTAGGAGGTGGGACTGCGACATAGTGTTGGTAAACAGATTTGTCTTTCGTACTTTATTTAATTTGGATACCCTTAAGACCAAGAAATGAAAGACAAATTTCACCAGAGAGTTGGAAAATCATTATATTGATTAACCTTTGAATTAAGGTACAACTCCCTCTAGAAAATATTCAATCAACTTCAAATTACATACAACCAATATTATTCTTTTCACCAGAAAGCATAGAAAAGGTTATTGCATTCACAAGTCAACACCAAATGAATGCAAGCATTGATTTATATATAAATTTTTGTATAAAGCCGACAAACTTCACATGTACACTAAAATAAAATGAAAAGCTTATAAGGTGAATCCCGCTGGTAATCTTCTGCGCACATGAAAGCTTTAATAGATCTTTACTTGAAATAGATCCACATAGAAATCAAATTTCAGGCGTCAAATACATAGATTTGAAGTCAAAGATAACTGTTATACGATTTTCATTCATAGATGATTATCAACTTTCCATACACAGAGTCTTTCAGCAAAAATTCAAGAAGTAGCTTTTCAAAAACTTAGTGAACCCCTTTAAAGTCATTACCAAACATATAAATAGGTCGCCAGACCAATATTTTTTAACCATAAGTAAGATTAACTCATAAGAGTTAATAGAAAACTACCCTAACCGCATAACCAAA
The DNA here is from genome assembly GCF_030272615.1 of Cryptomeria japonica. Classification (NCBI taxonomy): domain Eukaryota; kingdom Viridiplantae; phylum Streptophyta; class Pinopsida; order Cupressales; family Cupressaceae; genus Cryptomeria; species Cryptomeria japonica. The sequence continues at coordinate 517,385,945 of NC_081413.1, forward strand.
ATTAAAAATGACTAGACTCGTTGGCAAACGACTATCAGCAGTGCTAGTCATGTCGTTGATTTGGTCTCGGTCGGATTGCCCGGATTGGTGTTTTGGACAGACACCATCACCACCTTTGCCACACTCCACTCTCGATGCACCTTCGAAAATTCCTAAATTACAGTTACTTGCGGCAGGCTAATGTGTATTACTCTTTGCTTCTAGAGCTCTTTCTTTCTCTTCACCATCTACACTTTGTCCCTGTGTGAGTCCAGGTGATCCAGACAAACTGTGAGCATTGATTCCACTTTGGAAATCCTCATAAAATCCTCCACAACCAAGGATTTCTCCACTTTGATTTGTTTGATGTGGCTGCTAAACTGATTAATCATTTCTGCAGTATCTTCCAGAGTTTGGCTATCTCCCTTAAACAATTGGACATCCATGCAACGCAAATCCTTCTGCATGGTCGTCCTCAAGGTTGTTAGTTCACCACGCAGACTGGTTGATTCACTATGGCCATGTTCAATGATCTGGTTGCACCACTCAATGCTTTCTTTGCAAATAAACATTACGTCTTCATTTAACCTTGGCACTTGCCTTTCGGCAAGAAAATTCATCAGGCCATAGCGCTGAATATCGCGCATTTGCTTCGAAATCACTGCCCATTTAGTCTTCTCTTTCTGCCACGAGATTAAGTCGGCATCCAATTCTTCGGTTACTTCATTAGCATCCTTAAAAATCTGAACCAAATCTGAAATGTAATTGGTCCCTTGATGCACAATTGAGGTGAGCCATTCAGAGAAAATCTCTGCGATCATTTTGTTTCGTTGAACCTCATCAAAGAATTTCTGATTACCTAGTGATTTTGAAATAAATGGCATTGAGCTTTGAGACAACGGTAATGGGTATATAACAAGTATACCCATTCCCTCACACAAGCAAGCATATATAACAGGTATGAAGACATATAGAAGTTTGACATTCTCGGGTAATTACTCAAACCCTCGTGTAACCTTTCCGCGATAACAGTTCCCTAGTCGATGAACCGACTTTTGTCTAGAGTGACCTCGATGAAGAAATACATCCAGTCCTCCGAATAGAAGGAATGTAAATTACCCTTTACTTTGCTCAACAATACTACCAAATCTCAGATTGCAGGAATTAAATGCTCATGGGTTAGGGGTCTCGACAGCCTTGAGCCTCCTTTTTGGAACTTCAAAAGCCAAGTTTGTGCAATGACAGTTCTGTAATACTACTTTTTCTTAGAGAAAATTCCATAAGATTTTCCAATTGTCCAATCTTCATAGGGTTCCCGATGTGGGATACCCATGGCGGTCATTACTGTTTGTTTATCAATGGATAACAAAACCTCACCATTATTTTTCCTTGTGCATCTATTACCTTTGTCATAGTGATTCATACTTTCTAAAACCAATTCAGGGCAAGGAGCAGCTGTGGGAAATGCAACTGCTTCCAATAATCCGCTCTGTGCAATATCTCTCATCATAGGATCAGCGATAGGGTTCTGTACTCTTTCTAGGAAATCATCTAAATCCAGTTGGACTAATGCTGTATCACCCAGCTCTGGTAAAGAACTTACAAGGGAAGATGAGTTCACTAATTTGGGCAAAGTAGGCCTCACGTTTTGCTTGTGATTTCCTCCAATTTACCCAGACAAAAGAGAAAAGGGAAACGAAAACAAACAGCTAACAAAATATCTAGAGCTTTCCTAAAACAAACTGCAACAATTTAGAAAGTTGTCGAACATACCTTCCTCTGTCATCTGCAAATCGCTATCGCAGTCTATTTCTTGCGCTCCAAAAACTTCTTCTTAAAACTTATCCAAAGAAAATGATAATCTCGACATAACCACTACTCAATTTTAAAGTCGAGAAAATCTTACCCATGATTACCATGAACTGTCCCCATTACTCTTCGTTCGTGTGACCTTACTCTGAAATTATTGCACTCGAACATGCCATAAATGCTAACTTCATATTTGACACTACGAATGCTCACACCATACTTGCTATAAATGTCAGATTTCAAATCATTAAAGAAAGAATATCGCTCTCCTCTGCCAACGTTTGTCATATCTTAAAATCCGTGCCGCCACCTCATGCCAAGTCACATGATCTCCAAGAAGCCTAGACATCGAACTCTGAACCTTGCAAAACAATCGCAACACAAATCATAAACATGACAAATCTTGAACTTTGAACCTTGAACCAAAAAGGTTCAATTTCAAGGTTCAAAGAATGTAAAATGCTGACAAGGACTAGTGAAGACCTAAAACCGCGCGAGAGGATTTTTTTTTTAAAACAACGCTCATTGAACTTTGAACCTTGAACCAAAATGGTTCAAGTTCAACACAGTGAAACTTAAGCAATATAATAATGACCAGATTTACATGAGGAATTTTAAACAAATGACTTGACCAACGGATTCGATGAGGCATTACTCAAGCAAGGAAACATATAGAATGGACATTTTATATGTGCTGCCAACAGTGGCTCTGCATGGGGACTGGAACTGTAAAGTACCAAGCAATAGACCTCAAAATCTCTGGTTTCACAAAATGACTTAAAACAAAGGTTCGACTCACAACAAAACCGACACACCTAAACTAACACAACATAATTGTATGTACAAACTGACAGGGGACGCCTGTTTACAATTGATACAATTTTAAGTCCTGCCCATTATATGACAGGGGTAACTCAAAGCCATCCTGGTAGGCAAGTTTCAAAGAATTGGGGCCCCTTACTTCATAAATTACATAAGGTCCTTTCCACAATGACTCAAATTTGCCATGAGCGCCTTTCGGCTCTCTTCTTTTGTCCCATAGTAACACCAGATCACCTTTCATGAATTTCCTGGGCCTTGCCTTTTGATCAAAAATCTTTTTAACCCTCATTTGATGTCCTGTAATCCTGTCAGCTAGCTTTTCCCTCTCTTCCTCAATCTTAGTTAAGTACATAACTCTTTTTTTAAAGGAATTCTAAAAAAAACGCATCTTCTACTATAGTCTGCAACCTAGAAGTCGCTAACTCTAAAGGGAGAGATATTTGAGTGCCAATGCCATATAATAACTCAAAAGGCGACATCCCTATGGCTCGTTTTGGTGAAGTTCGATCTACCCACAAGGCTTCATGTAACCTCTTGTGCCAGTCCCTAAAATTTTCATTAACCAACTTTCTCATGATATTAATCATGTTTTTGTTACTTGATTCTGCTTGGCCATTACCCTGTGGGTAATAATCTGAAGCGTGTGCCAAAGAAATCCCTTGATCATAGAAAAATAAAATTAACTCAGAAGAAGAGAAATTTGATGCATTATCCGTGACTATTTTCTGAGGGACCCCAAACCTGACAAGAATATTGTCCTTTAGGAACGTACACACAATCTCTGTAGTGGTTTTTTTCACAAGAATAACTTCCACCCACTTAGTGAAGTAATCAGTTGCTATTAATATGTGAGTGTGTCTGACACTAGAAATTGGGTTCAGAGGACCAATAAAATATAATCCCCATTGTTTAAAGGGTTCTTCAATTACCATATGTCTTAAGGGCAAGGCAGCCAACTGAGGTTTTCCTGTAGACAATTTGCACTTCTCACATCCCGCTACCCATGCATATGCATCCCTGAACATTCCTGGCCAATAGTAACAGTTTCTCAAGATTTTATATGCAGTATCTGTAGAATAAAAATGACCTCCGCACGCCTCATCATGAAAAGTTTTCAGTAAAGCTTTTTGATGCGGTTTATCTACACACCTGAGAAAAGTACCATCCAGGCCTTTCTTGTACAGTATGTCATAAAAAATAACGTACTTTGCAGCTTTCAAATTCAAATTCCGTTTCTCCCTAGGAGAAAGATGTCTTGGACAGTCTCCATAAGTGAGATAATAGGCAACATCAGTGAACCAAGAATCCCGATGACTCACAAATAGAGTTAAGGATAGAGTTTCCTCCTCTTCAAACTTATTCTCTGCCATTAGTTTACAAAGGCCTTATCCTCTGACCAACTTAGTGGGCTTGAGATCCAAATTGAACTCCTGAATCTTAGAGACCCAAGATGGTCTATTGTTGATACCAACGTCTTGTTGAGTTAAAACACTTTTCACTGCAGAGTTTGGGACAAATACAGTTGAATGTGAATGAAGTATATAGTACCTAAATTGTTTCATGACTTTCACTACCGCATAAGCCTGCTTTTCTATCTGTGAGTATTTTAACTCGTGCATCTTTAGGGGTACACTCATGAAGGAGATTGGGACTTCCTTAGTATCTTCACCTTTCTGCACCAAAAATTCCAGACATAGTATGCTCTGATGCATAACAATAAATAATAAAATCTTTACTAAAATTCGGGTTAACCAGAGTAGGAGCATGTGCAATTTCTCTCTTTATTTCCTCAAACGCCCTTTTACCCTCTTCATTCCACTTAAAAGCTACCTTCTCACTCATCATATTTACAATGTATTTAGTAGTTTCAGCAAAATCAAGAATAAAACGCCTTAGGAAGTTCACCTGTCCAAAGAAGGACCTCACTCCATTCCAGTTGGAAGGGAGATTGAGCTGCTGTATTGCTTTTACCCTATGTGGATCAACTTTTACTCCCTCATGTGAAACAATATGTCTCAGAAGTTTTCCTTCCATGACACCAAAAACAAACTTTTTAGGATTTAATGATACTCCATGCTCTCTGCATCTCACCAGAACTTTTCTCAAATCTCGCACATGATGCTTCCTTTTTCTGGAGAAAACAGTTAAATCATCTAAATACACCACAATAATCTTATCCCTCAAATGCCCAAAGGAAATATCCATCACTCTTTGAAATGTTGCCCCTGCATTAATCAACCTGAAAGGCATTCTGTTATACGCAAAGGTACCCCAGGGAGTTATAAAGGCTGTCTTGCATTGTTCTTGCTCCGAGACACTAATTTGATTATATCCAGAGAAGCCATCCAACATGGACATCATCTTCGATCTTGAAATGGTTTGTAAAATATGGTCCATTGCGGGCATGGGGTAATTGTCTTTCAAACTTGCTTGATTTAGGTTTCTGAAATCAACGCAGATTCGTATTTCACCGTTTTTCTTCCGAATAAGGACTATGTTAGCAATCCAGGTGGAATGGTGTAAAGGATAAATAATTTGGGCTTTCAACATCTTGTCAACCTCATGAAATATCGCCTCTGCTACCTTTAGATTAAAGTTCCTCAACTTCTGTCGGAAAGGATTAACACTTGGTTTCAAGGGAATGTGATGCTGGAAACTACCATCCCTGAAATTCTTTAAATCATCGTAGCACCACGCAAATACATCTTTGAACTCAACCAACAAGCTGAAGAATCTTCTTTTTTCCTCTTCAGAACAACATTTTCCTAAATTCACAAATTTAGGATCCTCCTTAGTACCAATGTTAATTTGCTCATACTCACCAGAATTTTGAATTATAGGAACCTCTTTCTCCCTATGCTTAACATACCAATCTTTCCTATCAAAAAGGCGTTCAAGAGAAACTAAACCCTTTGAGATTTTATTTCCTTTCAATTGTAACATTCCATCATGCAATTCCTCTGGTGTATTGGGAGAAAACTCTTTACAACTCGCCTTCGATCCTTCATAAAACAAGGATGTGAAAACCTCAGCACAGTGTAAAAAGTTCTGAATTTGTTTATCATTTTCAAATACTTGCCAGGATTCATAATTGTCAGGCATGCTGGGTCTATAAACTAACTCCACCTTGTAGGTATCAGTCGTGAAATCTAGGTGAGGCACTAACAAAGCTGCAGATACCGCCAGAGAATCTGCCTTCGAGTTAAACTCCCTTGGTACCGCTTCAATTGAAAAAGCATCAAATGCTTCAATCTTGTCCCAAACACGATTCCTGTAATGCTTCAATCTCTCATTTTTAACAGCAAATAAACCTCTCAGTTTTGATGTGCAATCTCCTCGCTTCAGCAAGACCCAATAACAAAGCTTCATATTCAGCCGTATTATTCATGTTTTGGAAGTCCAATTTGAAAGCATAAGGCATAACCTTTCCTTGAGGAGGTATTAATACAACTCCGACCCCTGAACCAGTAGATGAACAACTCCCATCTAATTCCATAGACTAGAGTTCATCCGACATATTTGCACCTAGAGCTTCTTTCTCCCCTTGAGGATCAGCTGATATCATGTAATTTCCAAAACCGTAATCTTGATACAAGTTCTGAGCTTTCGGATCATCTGAGGGAAAGACTGCATATTTATCTTTTGTTTTAGGGTGTAAAATAACTCTTTGTTTTCCAACTGTGATCATTGCCTGTGACCAATCCATTCTGATTTCTCCTCTCATATCTTTACAGAAGGTGCAACTCAATAGCATACCATAACTAGCAGGGATGTCAGCCACTAGAATTGTCAACTTGATTCTCTTATTAGGGTTTGCTACCAAAGCGACCTGCGCTCCTTAATTTGCCCCAATAAAGGAACCTGCTTGGAATCCATGGAGTAACATTTGCCAAAAGTCTTTGTTAAGGTTAAACCTAAAGCTTTAGCTACAGCGGAAGGCGTGACATTGTTTGATGCTCCAGAATCTATTATACAATTGCTCAACTTATGCCCATTAATATACAAAGACACATAGAAAGGTTCGAGTTTATTTTCAAAATTAGGTTCAATCAATTTGGCTTGTTGAGGAACAGTTTTTGATGAGACTTCGGGAAGTACTAAAGCAAGACTAATATTTTCCTATGCTGAGGAATTACAAGTCACGGGAATTTGGGTTTCACCTTCTAAAGCATGAGCATTGTTTCCCTTGACAAATTGAACCAGTCTATCTAACTCTTTAGGGTTCAACTTCAGATACTCAGCTGGAGTAATCTGGACACAGGATGACTTACAAAACTCAATGATATCGAAAGAATTATTAAATGAATCGGAACTTGAAGAAACAACTTCTTGAACAACTTTTGAAACACTTCCAGGTCGATTCAAAATTTCCTTACCTTTAACAGTGCTACGGACCAGTGTTACTACATCTTGTGACTTCAAGTTTTGTTGAGTTTTGGTAAGAATTGCATATGAAGAATCTTCCAAAGAGACCAACATGTTTCATCCCCTTTCTGAGTCAGAAACATATTCCATATAATGAATTTCAGAGTCGCAAGGCATACTTTGGGAGCCTCCTTCATCAGCTTCTAAAATTGTTTCTCCTTTGCAAATCATTTGGGAAAAATGAACCATCTCTGGACATGAAGAACCATCATGTTCATTAGTTAAATGAAACACACATGAGTTTGTCTTAGGAGGTGGTGGTTCAATAGCAAGTCTTTGTTGTGCAAGAGGCAATTGTAATTGTCTTCCTCCTTGTTGATTGGGACATCTTCTAGGAATGTCCTGGTAAGGTTGAGAATATGAAGCCCCTGTTTTAGGAGCCTGTCTTTTTAGGGCAATTACATCATTAATCGTTGAATCACAGGATCTAAAGAAGTAGAAGCATTTGCAACCTGAGAAGTAGGAGTTTGCACTTCTCTTTTCCACTTGCTTGCCATGATTAAATCATCTTCTAGACTTACAGTTGAAGCTTTTATATCATCCAGGGTTTGTAAGCGCTCTCGCCTCATCAAGAAACTTATTTCAGCGGGCATGGAGTTCATGAAGAATCACTTCATGTTTTGGGCGGAGGGTTTTTGTGCGGTTGGAATTTTATGGCAAATTTTATTGAAACAGGCAACAACGTCCCTCATAGGCTCTGTTATCTCCTTCCTTAATTGGGCCAACTGAGCAGTAAGTGAATTCTCATCCTCTGTCAATTTGAATCTGGCCTCAAAACTATTTGTTAAAACCTGCCAATTTGTGATTGCCCCATCAGGCAGATGGTAAAACCAATCAGTGGCTATGTCAGTAAAAGTTTGAACCAATAACCTCACTGCCACATCTTCATGTTGAACTGCTAACACTCCACACACAACTTTGAAAGCTTTTAAGTGTTCAGTAGTGGTTACTTTGCCATCACCACTAAACTTGGGCAAATGTTCTTTTGCTCCCTTAGGAAGATTATGAGTAACTCCCAAATCTAAAGGTCCAATTGCAACACCCCAAGGATTATTGGCCATTGTTCCAGTAGTATTCAAAGGGGTAAGGTTTATAACAACTAGGGGTACAACACTGTGTAAAGTTAAGGCTTGACAGATAGGTGAAGTGGTTGTTCTTGGTGGAGATACGGGTCTACTCCTAGCCCTTCTAGGTGTAACTTGAGAAACGAAACTGAGGTTTAAAATTTTCTGGAAGGTGTGATCAACATTTCCCTCCCTCCGTTGTGACTGGGTATAAGGCTTGAACTCTAGCATGAAAAGTAGTCAGGGTAACAAGCGTCTAGGATTCTGTTGTTGATTATCAAGAATTTGAATAAAGAAAAGTCTAGGAACGATCACTCTCTCAAAAATCAACACAGGACGATCTTCTTGTCTTTCTATTTCATCGAGGAATGTACTTATTCTGTCGTACTCAGCTCGACTTCTTCTACGTCTCCAAGCTAAAGTATCTAACTCGGAGATAATATTGCTTTGCTACTCTTGCACCCAATATAAATTTGGTTGTAAAATAGGTAAGAACCCTTCATGAGGCAACACCATTTATAAAGAACAAAGCATCATTATAACGATGACTTTTGTTAAAACCAATTTTCTCGTTCTCCCCAGCAGAGTCACCAAAAATCTGTTGGTAAATAGATTTGTCTTTTGTACATTATTTAATTTGGATACCCTTAAGACCAAGAAATGAAAGACAAATTTCACCAGACAGTTGGAAAATCATTATATTGATTAACCTCTGAATTAAGGTACACCTCCCTCTAGCAAATATTCAATCAACTTCAAATTACATACAACCAATATTATACTTTTCACGAGAAAGCATAGAAAAGGTTATTGCATTCACAAGTCAACACCAAATGAACACAAGCATTGATTTATATATAAATTTTTGTATAAAGCCGACAGACTTCACATGTACACTAAAACAAAATGAAAAGCTTATAAGGTGAATCCCGCTAGTAATCTTCTGCGCATATGAAAGCTTTAACAGATCTTTACTTGAAATAGATCCACACAGAAATCAAATTTCAAGCGTCAAATACATAGATTTGAAGTCAAAGATAACTGTTATATGATTTTCATTCATAGATGATTATCAACTTTCCATACACAGAGTCTTTCGGCAAAAATTCAAGAAGTAGTTTTTCAAAAACTTAGTGAACCCCTTTAAAGTCATTACCAAACATATAAATAGGTTACCAGACCAATAGTTTGTAACCATAAGTAAGATTATCTCGTAAGAGTTAATAGAAAACTACCCTAACCACATAACCAAAATTAAAAATGACTATACTCGCTCGCAAACAACTGCCAACAGTGCTAGTCATGTCGTTGATTCGGTCTTAGTCGGATTGCCCGGATTGGTGTTTTGGACAGACACCATCACCACCTTTGCCACACTCCACTCTCGATGCACCTTCGAAAATTCCTAAATTACAGTTACTTGCGGCAGGCTAATGTGTATTACTCTTTGCTTCTAGAGCTCTTTCTTTCTCTTCACCATTTGCACTTTTTCCCTGTGTGAGTCCATGTGATCCAGACAAACTGTGAGCATTGATTCCACTTTGGAAATCCTCATAAAATCCTCCACAACCAAGGATTTCTCCACTTTAATTTGTTTAATGTGGATGCTAAACTGATTAATAATTTTTGCAGTATCTCTCCAGAGTTTGGCTATCTTCTTTAAACAATTGGACATCCACGCAGTGCAAATCCTTCTGCACGGTCGTCCTCAAGGTTGTTAGTTCACCATGCAGACTGGCTGATTCACTATGGCCCTGTTCAATGATCTAGTTGCGCCACTCAATGCTTTCTTTGCAAATAAACATTACGTCTTCATTTAACCCTGGCACTTGCCTTTCGACAAGAATATTCATCGGGCCATAGCGCTGAATATCGTGCATTTTTTTTAGAAATCACTGCCCATTTAGTCTTCTCTTTCTGCCACGAGATTAAGTTGACATCTAATTCTTTGGTGACTTCATTAGCATCCTTGAAAATCTGAACCAAATCTGAAATGTAATTGGTCCCATGATGCACAATTGAGGTGAGCCATTCAGAGAAAATCTCTGCGATCATTTTGTTTCGTTGAACCTCATCAAAGAATTTCTGATTACCTGGTGATTTTGAACTAAATCACACTGAGATTTGAGACAACACTAATGGGTTGTTCTGTAGAGCATGAATATACTAAGCCATTTGCATTAAATTCTGCTTCAATTCAACCTTGTCTCTTTCGTCTTTCCAAGTACGAGAGATAATCCGTTTGGTTGAAGTCTCGAAATGCTTCACATCTACGGCTCTGGTTCTGACCCTCAAATCAACTCGTTAAATGTCATAATCTGCTTCTGAAGCAGTAACAACATCTTTATCAACTGTGGGTTTGGCAATGTTTGCAGTTCAATGCTTTTTGCTTTCGTCAAAACCAATCATAGCCTCCATTTTTAGCCTTTTGGGCTTCGTGGATTTTCCCAGACATTTACTCACAACATCCTCCATTGATACTGAAATAAGAACCACGTTTCTTTTCCTGGTAATTGATTCACTTAACCACTTAGGTGCCAGAGTTAGTTCCTTAGATGGCATGTGGGGAGATCCTTCTGAAGGCGGCAGTGTGACACTGTCTGCATGAGGCCGGTTATCAAGTGTCCCCGAGTCCTGGAAAGTGGCATTTATGCCAGTTGAAACCTTGTCTGTATTAGAAATAGGGGATGTCATATCGCACAATACTTCCTTTGCGTCCAAATCAAGAATGAGATGGGAAGTCGACAGCTGAAAACTCTTCTTGGACCTAGACCTAGTAACCCGACCACCAATAGAAAGTTCAACCTCGGTGTCAAGTTTCTCTTCTTTAATCTTTGCCTGCTTTTTTCCTACAATAGAAACATGGATGTTAGTTAAAATAGAAGTTTTTCTTGTGATCTTCCTCTTCCCACTTTTGTTTATTGAGCTGGTTGCCCTCGTCGGATGAAATCGACAACTCTTAAGCCAATTTTCTATCTGCGAATTACACTAAAAGTGTGTGTTTCATCTTTTTACTCCAATCCACCTCTGGGAGAGGTTCATTATGTACCCACTTCATAAACTCTGAATCCAGTACGTCTTCATTATCAGTGGTGACACCTGAAGCATCCATTGGCAATTTCATGTCATGAATCTGTTTCAAGGTTAACCTGGACCAACTCCTTTTCCTTACTTCAAATTCATCCTGGCAACCCTCCCAATAATCCTCCAACTGGGACACATGTTGGTCAGGCACCATCTTCTTCACATATTGAGCGATAAACCCTTTACTATCAAAGTTATCCCTTTTCACAAAGGTTTTCAAATGAAATCTCTTAAATTCTAGCTCAAGATTCAACGCATCAGAGACAGACCTAAAACTGTAATGGCCTAAATCAATGGGAAAAATTCCACTTGTGTCTAAATCCTCGCCATAATCCTTTGCAACATAGGCCAGCTGCCTGGAAACTTCAATCAAAATACAGGAGTCTGAAACATACCTGGGTAGCCTAAAGGGTTCGCCTTTAAAACCTCCAACCCTTAGGTAAGTGAAGTGACTAAACTATGTAAAGAAACTACCATAGATGTTAACTAGTTCAACGACCTCTGTAGACATCCTCCTATGCAAGTTACCTTGTAATTCAAAGGTCAATCTCCCAGCAAAAATATCATTCCAGAGGAGATAATCATCAACATGTCCTTTTAAAGTCAAATTGGGGTGATACTCATAAATTTTTATGCCTTGAACCCATTTCGCATGAGGCAATCCAGACCATTCCCTCACACAAGCAAGCATATATAACAGGTATGAAGACATATAGAAGTTTGACATCCCTAGGTAATTACTCAAACCCTCGTGTAACCTTTCCGCGATAACAGTTCCCCAGTCGATGAACTGAATTTTGTCTAGAGTGACCTGGATGAAGAAATACATCCAGTCCTCCCAATAGAAGGAATGTAAATTACCCTTTACTCTGCTCAACAATACTACCAAATCTTGGATTGTAGGAATTAAATGCTCATGGGTTAGGGGTCTCGAAAGCCTTGAGCCTCCTTTTTGGAACTTCAAAAGCCAATTTTGTGCAATGACAGTTCTGTAATACTGCTTTTTCTCAGAGAAAATTCCATAAGATTTTCCAATTGTCCAATCTTCATAGGGTTCCCGATGTGGGATACCCATGGCGGCCATTACTGTTTGTTTATCAATGGATAACAAAACCTCACCATTATTTTTCCTTATGCATCTATTACCTTTGTCATAGTGATTTATACATTCTAAAACCAATTTAGGGCAAGGAGCAGCTATGGGAAATGCGGCTGCTTCCAATAATCTGTGCAATATCTCTCATCATAGGATCAGCGGTAGGGTTCTGTACTCTTTCTAGGAAATCATCTAAATCCAGTTGGACTAATGTTGTATCATCCAGCTCTGGTAAAGAACTTACAAGGGAAGATGAGTTCACTAATTTGGGCAAAGTAGGCCTCATGTTTTGCTCGTGATTTCCTCCAATTTACCCAGACAAAAGAGAAAAGGGAAACGGAAACAAACAACTAACAAAATATCCAGAGGTTTCCTAAAACAAACTGCAACAATTTAGAAAGTTGTCGAACATACCTTCCTCTGTCATCTGCAAACCGCTATCACAGTCTATTTCTCGTGCTCCAAAAACTTCTTCTTAAAACTTATCCAAAGAAAATGATAATCTCGACATGACCACTACTCAACTTTAAAGCCGAGAAAATCTTACCCATGATTACCATGATTTGTCCCCATTACTCTTCGTTCGTGTGACCTTACTCTGTAATGATTGCGCTCGAACATGCCATAAATGCTAAGTCACTTCATATCTGACACTACAGATCCTCACACCATACTTGCTATGAATGTCAGATTTCAAATAATTAAAGAAAGAATATCCCTCTCCTCTGCCGCCGTTTGTCATATCTTAAAATCCACGCCGCCACCTCATGCCAAGTCACATGATCTCCAAGAAGCCTAGACATCGAACTCTGAACCTTGCGAAACAATCGCGACACAAATCATAAACATGACAAATCTTGAACTTTGAACCTTGAACCAAAAAGGTTCAAGTTCAAGGTTCAAAGAATGTAAAATGCCGACAAGGACTAGTGAAGACCTAAAACTGCGCGAGAGGAAAAAACTTTTAAAACAACGCTTGTTGAACTTTGAACTTTGAACCAAAAAGGTTCAAGTTCAAGGTTCAAGTTCAACGCAGTGAAACTTAAGAAATATAACAATGATTGGATTTACATGAGGAATTTTAAACAAATGACTTGACCAACGGATTCGACGAGGCATTACTCAAGCGAGGAAACATATAGAATGGAAATTTTATATGTGCTGGCAACACATAGATAGGAGGAATAGAAGGTGTAGGAAGTATACCGCGTCCATCACAAGGAGGAGGGATATGTCTAGGATCTCTAGGCTTACTCAAAGATAAGATCATCTCAATTTTCCACCTTTGATAAGATAGAAAAAGAGCATCAGTTCGAGGCTTAAGAGGCTCAAATTATCTAGGCAAAAATTAATCAAGGGTGACATCTCCACACCTCATCGTAGGTTGGTACATGCTATTTGATTGTTATGATAGTGTCATTATGAGTGATTTTAGACATTTATGAATAGTAGAAGTGATTGCTTTCATGGAAGAGAGCTAAGGATGTCCCAAATTCACATGAAATTGATCCAATGTAGGAATGATAGCAAAAGTCACATCTAAGCGCTTAGTACCAACCTCAATGGGAAGAGCAATAGAACCAATAGTAAGACAAGAGAAAAAATCATACATCTTGACCGTTACATCAGATTTATCATATCTCACTTGATGTAATTGTAAAATATAGAGATATTCTCCAATGATCACATTCATCACACACATTAGATCAATGAGCACTCGTCATGAGAGTTTGTTTTTCATCTTTGCAGTGATGTATAGTGGGCCATCAGGTACATCAATAGTCTCACTAGGGTCAAAGGTAATGCATAAGTCTTTAAGAGGTGTATAGGATTATCAAGAAGATTCACAACATTGTTAGAGTCAACACCAAGGTCATCGGGAGAATATGCAAGAGGCTTAGACTCAACCTCATTAGTAGAATGGGAAGGCAAAGGATTAGTAAATATTTGGGGGTAAAAGCACAATGTTGTGTCACCCTTTTATAAAGGAAGTGGCCAACACAACTAAAACTATTTAACTTCGACCGCATAAAGTGACATTTCTAAATTGAATTTCAAAATGATGTAAATTGATCAATTGTACAAATATTAATAAAATTTATGTCTGTTATTTTTAATATTTTTTTTTTTTAAATTGACATTTATATATATTCAAACATAGATTTTTTATTGCTGAAAAATGCTGAAAAATCAAGGGTTCTAGTCGGCGTCACCAAAAAAAGTAAAAACGAACTTATTTTTTTCTGATTTTAATTATCCAAATAGAGGACATATATATGAAGTGCTAAAAAAAATAAAATTTTGATGCATATTTTTCTCGTAATAATATTTTAAGTCCAACATAGCTGAATTTGGTAGTTTTCATTCGACGTCACCTTTTGTCTACTAAATTTATCATTATAAAAAAAAATTATACCCTTTTGGAGAAGATTCTCTCATCTAGTGAAAAATATATATTAAATTTTTTTTTAATATCATTTAATATATTTTTTTCAATTTCAAATTAGCCTCTTTTTGAACTTAAAAAACCTACTTGCAATGTTTAAAAAATAAAAAATATTAAAATTATTCCAAATATGTAAAAAATTATATGTCTAGATTCTTGACTTTGAGCTCTACAAAAGAGTATTTTTTGATTTTTGTAAAAAAATATTCTACATGAATAAAATTAGAGTAGAAGTGAAAAGTTTCAGAAATGTAGACAAAATGGTGATTTTGCTGCCACATTACCTGACACATAGGCGAGTTCGGTTGAACTCAGTTCGACCAAACTCTTGGTGCCATCTAGGCACCACAACCATGCCAACATGTGCCACACGACAGGAAAATAGTCTGACTGAACTCAATTTGATCGAACTATGTTTGACCAGACTACGCCAGTTAGCCCAAAGGGTGACACAACATTGTGCTTTTTCCCTTGGAGGTTTTGATTAGGAGGAGATATAAATTTGTTTCTTTTTTCATTCACACTAGCTACATATATGGTATTGTCATCAATGAAGGTTTGAATCTTATTCCTTAAGGTATAACACTTTTCAGTATCATGATGGGTTGATGATGATATTGGCGAAATGCTTTGGGATCATGATAAGGTGGCAAAGGTTTGGAGGTATCAATTGGATTGATGGGAGGAAGTTTCAACACATTATTATTTATCAATTTTGACATTATGCTATGCAAAGATTCAGAAAGAGGAGTAAATTCTTTTCTAAAGTATCTGGATAAAGTGGCCACACCTAATGTCATGGTTGCCACTTGAGTATTGATGTTGTCATTTATCTTGATGTATCCCTTGTTCGGTTTAAACTTCACAAAATATTGTTGAGCACTCTCATTCTTATCAACTGGGGCCATTGAATAAGATGATTCAAATTGACTCACTTGAAGCTAATAATTATGAAGCACCGCACAAAACTACGAAAAGGAAGAAAACTCAAAAAAGAGAATCTTATCCCTAATGTCTTTTTGTAAATTAGCAGTAAAAATTCTTTAAACATCATGATTAGGCATAGGATACACAATTTGAGAATATAAATGTTTATATCTACCAATAAAATATATCAATTTTTCTTTGACACCTTGCTTATAATGAATCAAATCAGTCAAAGTAATGTTAGGACCAATATTATTGTGAAATTGTTGAATGAAATCATTAGCTAATTGTTGAAATGATGTAATAGAATAAGGAGGCAAAGAACAATACCATTGCAAGGCTTTATCCCTAAAGGTTTGGGTAAACAATTTAGCCATAAGTCTTTGATCATTAGCAAAGTCACAACACAAAGTTTGAAATGTTTTCACATGAGTCAAGGGATCACTTTTTCTATTGTAAAGATCCAATTATGGGATTTCCGAATGTTTAGGAGGGAAAACACAAACAATGTCATCGGATAATGGGCTCGCTACATCAAATGTGGGCACATTAAACTTGGATTAGGTAATGGAAGCCAACTATTGTTTTAGGGATGGAAAAAATTGGGCTAAGTTGTTGATAGTTGCTTCGGTGGATAGATTGAAATTGGATAAATTGGATTGTGATGGAGGAGTACCATTGTTGTATGTGGGTAGAGGTTGAGAATAAGGAGGTAGAATACTATGATATGTGGGTATGGGAGATGATTGGGACACAAATGGAAGACTCATGAGAGGAGGTATATAATAATTTTGACTAACAAGGTTGCTCCCTTGACTAACATGGGTAGGAATAATATTTTGTGTGGAAGTAGTCATGATAGAAGATGTAAATATAGGCACACTAGGCATGGATGTAGGCATAGGAATATAATGATTGACTTGAATAGTGGGTTGAGTTTAACCAAGGACTTTGACACAAATTTTGATAGACATGATATTAGCATCAACAATATGAGCAAGGCCACACAACAAATCAACACCAATTTTATCACTTTGCACCATTCTTTTTAATCCTTCAATCAATGGGATTGCCTCACTTTTCGGGTATTGTTGACTCATCCATTGTTAAAGATTTTCAAATTCATTGTCAATCTTGTCCAATTGGTCAATGGTAACCCTAGTTAGTGATTCATCCTCATCATGAGAATTATGAATAGAATCGGGATAAATGACATCATTTATTAGGTTGGAGGAACCACCAACATTCTTATGAAATAAGTTATCAAAATTAGGCTCCATATCCTTAGTAATTAAACCTTGTGAAGCCTTAATTCTACAACTTCTTCTCACAGGAATATTGTAGGTAGGACTAATGGTAACAAAAATCATGCACAAAGGAGGGAAATTTGAATGCACAAATTGAAGATTGTGATTAAACAATGCAAAATTTTATTAAAATGATTGAAACCAATTAATTAAGCAATTTGATTTGTAAATTTGAAAGATAAATGCCTCTAAATCATAACATAACATGTCATAAAGATCAGATTTAAAAATAGATTTGAAAAATTATGCAACCCACAAGGAAATTTTTAGAGTTATAAATTATTGTTTTTTGTGAAATCAACCTCTAAATTTATCTAATTCAATTGAAAATGATATCTATAAGTGAATCCAAGAAGGTGTGAAGACATGAGGATTTGAAGTCTTGCAAGCAGGATGTGTCTAGAAAAGTATGTAAAATTTATGATTTGTGTTAATTGTTGAAATCCTTCAAAGATGTTTTTGAAAATCAAAGCCTCAGCTAATTTTGTTTTTGATTATAAAGCAACCAAGAAATCCTTCAAAGATGTTATTGTTCTTGAGGAATTTTATTATATGAATATATGCATGAAAGTTGAAATAAATATATGTTTTAGATTTTGTTTACACATAGTGGATTGGATGACATATCAAGGTTGCAAGATTGGGTTGTTTGATAAGACCCCCTAATCTCGTCTACGTTACATTTAAATGTAAATCAAGACATATAAAAGAAAATTTAATTAATTGAAAATTAAAAATCTTTTGTATTTTGATTTTCAATTAATTAATAAATATTGCTAAATATGCATTTTGACGCTGATAGACAATTGATTTAAAATCACTTTACTTAAACATCATCCATTTCAATTATAAAAAAATATCAATAGCAATTGAATATCTCATCTACATTTAACTATTAAAATAAATAATATTCAAGAATGGCCCATTAAAACATATCAGCATACCAATATAATCTATAAATGGTTTACTTTTTATACATTAAAAAAAAAATCATACAAATTTATATTCAATAGAAAATTGTTACAATTTAAAAGTAAATAAAAACAAATGGAAATGAATTTTAAATATCATATAGATTTGTAAAGAGAAAACATGTTGATGACTTAATTATCATTTATTTCAATGGTCAAATAATCAATAGGAATTTCATATCTCATAAAAAAGTAGTAAATATTTATCTTCATAAATTTTAAACAAAAAATATGTTGATAGTAATGTTTAAAACCACTTTACTTAAACATAATCTATTTTACTTGTCAAACAATCAATAACAATTTTACCTCTCATCCACTATAAAAAGTGATAAATGCTTATCCTATTTTTATTGATCACATTTTATTTTTAATTATTAAAATAGATAATATTGAAAAACCACTTTACTTAAACATCATCCATTTCAATTCTCAAACAATCAATAACAATTTTACCCCTCATCCATGCTTAAAAGTGGTGAATGCTTATTCTATTTTTATTAATCAAATTTTATTTTTAATTATTAAAATAAATAATATTTAAGAATAGTTGTTTAGGACATATCAACATGTGATTAAAATTGAAGTGCTCAGTTCTTGAATCCTTCCCTTAATCTCAAATAAGTTCAATATAATATTTAATCTACTAACCCCAAATAAAATAATATCAGTATTGAACAACAAAACAAATAAAAATGAACTTCAAATATGATATAGATTTGTAAATAAAAAATAGGTTGACCTAAACTTTATAAAATCATTTTACTTAAACATCAATCATTTGAATGGTCAAATAGTCAATAGCAAATTTAAACCTCATCCACTAGAAAAAAAAGTAGTAAATAACTAACTATTAAAGTAGATAATTTTCACATGTTTCTTTTTATGTTTCTTTTTTTGGATCACATGTAGATTTAAATTTCTACATCGCATGACACTCTCTTACATCTTGATGATGGATCAAGGAGTATGATCGGAAACATTGATCAAGGAGTGTGATCTGAAACATTGATGCAAAAAGGAAACACACAATCAGATCCAATCTGAAAACAATTACTTGATAAACTACCATCTAATTCAGAAATAACACTAATCAAAATTGTAGAAAACATATCAACCTGCTAATAATAATCTATAAATTGTTTACTTTCTACAAATTGTAAAATATTATATAGATTTATATACAAATTGTAAAATATTATATAGATTTATATTCAACGGAAACATTCTTACCATTTAACTGTAAATATTCCTGATATGTTAAAACCCAGTCGAAATGAAATGGGGTTTTTACAGGCTATTGGATTTCGATTAAACTGATCACAGAAAGCCAAATTGACAGCGAAAACTCGCTGATTATTCCAATTCTAAGAAGCCAAGAATAACCAAATCATCTATCTGGATACAAATATGAAACATTGAAAAACTTATTAGGAGAAACGGCAAATGGGGGTGGGGAAGAAGGAGCTGGTTTAGAACTGCAAGAATTGTTGGAAGCGGTCCATGGCAGATTCGGGAAGGCCAAGAAGCACATTAATGCTCTGGCGTTGGCTGCCATGAGAGAGGAAGAGAACAACTTCTTTAGCAGGCAGAGTCACAGGCCCAGATTGAATGGGTTCTCCCCACCCGAAATCCGAGGTATGGAACGCCAATCGAGACCAGGTGGTGACCAAAAGAGTGGCCGTTAAAGATGGCCTGGCCCGCGTTTCCTCGAAGAAATCAATGGCGGATCGCATGTAGCCATCTGTGACCATGGTCACTGCCTTTTGCACCAGACCCACTGCGTGTGACATCGGTTTGTCCGCCAATTCTCCGGCCTTGCAGAGAGCCGCTGTGATCACAATTCCGTTCCCGAAGTAGCCCTTGGGTAGGGGAGGATCGAATTTGGTACGCCCATCTACTGCAAACATAAGCTTTGTCTCCTGATCTGCCGCCATTTCCAGGGCCTTGCTGCGGGACCGCCATACCAGCGCTGCCAGGGCTTCGAATGTGGTGCATTTGCTCAGTGCTCCGTCCTCCTTGGCCAATTTCTTTAGTTGGTCCAGTTTCTCTGGGCTGAAGCAGAAGGATCTGTACTTCATTTCCTCCGTTTCGTATCCCCCATTTGAATTGAGGATTTCTGTTAGCTGTGAGAATTCCATGTGGGGGAAGTCTACTTTTGTTGGGGACCGGGCTTTCAGCAGGGATCGGTCCATATATGGGGGTACTGATAGAGGCAGCCCCCGTGCTGTTTCGGCCCATGAATTCACGAACTCCATTGCCCCAATTCCGTCGAACATGCAGTGGTTCATGCCTAGCCCTAATACAAATCCTCCGCACTTGAACATTGTGACCTGCAAATCACGTTTCACACATCACAAAATCTGATAGTTAATGCTTGTGGTGAAGAATCTTAGTTTAATCATGTTTCACACATCACAAAATCTGATAGTTAAAGCTTACTAGAAATTCAAATTAGCCATGGAAGAAAAAAAATTGGGGAGACAGGGGAAATGGGTGTAAATCATGTTTCACCCATCACAAAATCTGACTGATTTGTTTATTGCTTATGATGAAGAATCTTAGTTAAATCCACAATGCTGTACAAGCATACTAGAAATTCAAATTAGCCTCGGAGGAAAAAAATTGGGGAAGCAGGGGAAATGGGTGCAAATCATGTTTTCACCCATCACAAAATCTGATTTTGTTATTGCTTATGGTGTAGAATCTTAGTTTAATCCACAATGCTAGAGAAGCATACTGGAAATTCAAATTAGCCATGGAAGAAAAAAAATTGGGGAGGCAGGGGAAATGGGTGTAAATCTGGCAAACCTGAGCAACAAGTGGAGGGATTTCCAGTAAGTTTCTGGCGCCTGTAATGTTGTAGACTAGCTTCTGGAGAGTGGAAGGATTGGGCTTTGCCATGTCCCCAACATCCTGGAGTGAGCAATCTGCTTCGGCTTCCACAAAGACAGCTCCCTCCCCTGTGCAATGGACATTGAGCTTGCCCTCTCCGCTGATACCCAGTCTCCCTGCTAGAGGATAGTAATGTACCAGCACCTTTCTCAGAGCCTCTTTAATTACTTCACTTGGCGTTTCATCTTCCCTCCACCCATTTCCATCCTTCCGGGCATTGAAAAAGTAGACTGTTTCTACAATGACTGCAATGTTCTGATCAAGATTAGAGAGAAAATAGACATGATTCTCTGTGGGCTCTGCAGGTTGGACCAGTGTAGGTTCCTGCCTCTTCACATTCAGTTCCACTGAAGGCTGTGAATCTACTCCAAATCCTTCCATTTGATCTGCTTGAACACAACTATGCAATTCAATAACTCCAAAAAAGAGAGGCACCCAAATAAATCAACAGGAGGCTTGATCGTATCTTCTGCAATTCATTAACTGCCTGCAAATTCCACCACATGCAGAAGTAAAACAAATGTCAAATGTAGTTGGCACTAGTTTCTATAGTAATCTTTAAAAGATTTCATAGAATCAATTGATTCTATTTTTTATAGGTTGTTTTTAGAATCAATTGTGTATGTTTTTTTTTTATGGATTAGGATTACACTTGATTAGTCATAGATAACACCTGTCAAATAAAATCCTGAATCCAGAATATCTTTCATAAAGTCTCCTTACCACTTTTACAAACCAAACTCCCTCTGCCACTAGTCAGTCACCCAATCATTAAGAACTTTCAACAAGAATAATGGGATGAGCCAACTTCTTCTCCAACTTATATATGACTGAGAGTGAGAGTGAGGGATGTGATTCACTCAAACATGAAGGCCTTCCAACAAAAATAATGGGATGAGCCAACTTTTTCTGTGACTTATATATGACTGAGAGTGAGAGTGAGGGGTGTGGCTGGAAACATCGATTCAGAAAGCATACACACAATACATCATTGGACATGATCCAAAATATTGATTGAAAAAGCATACACAGGACAGATCATTAAACATGATCTGAAATGTTCATTCAAAGACCATACCCAAAATAAATCATTAGATATGATCCAAAACATGATTCAAAAACATAGACAAAACATTGATTAGGATGATAGATCATCGAATATGATCAATTCAAAAAACAACACACAAAATGTCGATTCAAAAAGCACACACTATCGATTTCAAAGAAAAACGACATCAGAGCCGATCAAAGCCGATTACTTACTCATGAAAAGCACTGAATCTGTTCTTGAAATCCCACCACCAATCCAATATGAAACTGTGCAGAGGGCAGAGAGGTTGAAGGAACTATTTGATATGAATCTTCTTCCCGAGGTAGTTTATACAAGGGCATAGGGTGAAGGCATATAAATAATGGGGTATGATGATTCTCTACATTGCGTGACGAAAGACATATCCTCCACGACTCACGATACTCAAAACCAGGTCTAATAAACTCCAAGACAGGGTGAATGACATGGATGAAGATATGCGTAGGCCATCTACCAATTCTAATGGAGGTGAGCAAGAAAAGAGTCAGGGTTGGCCACTAGCTACCAATGAAAAGGTCAGCTTCCGTTATAAATTTGCATGGTTGTTGGCCATGCTTAGATTCTCCTTATTTAATTCCTGTGCAGGAATTTTGGTTACAAGGCTGGTGAGTTCCGTTAGTTTTATTGGAGCAAATCTCACCTAAAATACAGTTTTTGTTGCGTAAACAGAGCCATCAAATACGTCAAGTCAAAACATTTTTTCATGAATAACTTGATCTGCGAGAAGATTGGATGATGGGAAAACGTTATCCTGTGTCATTCACTGCATTCTCAGAATTACATTTTCCTTTCATGGTGTAACATTCTCGTTCAACGTCCAAACTCTTTTTGAGAAGTGTTACTATTTGTACTTCCTGTGGTCAGTAGGTTGGTTGAATTGCTTTTTTTATTCAATTGACTAACTCTATATTGGATTTTTTTGGTGGGATAATATCAAAAAATTATATTTTTATTTTGGGGATTGAAAATAGAGACAGTGCCAAAAAATTAGTTCAAAGAAGGGATTCGAAGTGTCTTACATAAAATTTGAATTTTTTTTGGGGATAATATCATTAGTGATATCAGTTTTCCACAATCTATCAAGTTGTTGTTGTTTTTGTTTCTGATTGTGCTGTTTCTATTTCTGATTGTGTGTTTTTGTTTGCATCAACCTTTGGAATCACACTCTGCGATCCATCATCAAGATAATATCATTTCAATCCCCACACGTAAAATATATAAAATAAAAATATAATGATATGATAATATAATAATAATAGTAATAATAATTTTGTCTTAATAGTTTTTTAGTTTTGTAAAGAGTTTAATAAAAATATAATATAATAATAATAATACTTTTGGGCGCTTCTAACTGATCTGTGGTAGTGGTCGTTTTGATAGTGGTCGTTTTATGATGGATTATGTGACTGTATGGGATCATGGCCCTTCATTGCTTAATAAAAAACAAAAATAATAACTTAGTCTTAATAGATCAACCCTTCTCCTTTTCTGGGTTTTGTAAATAGTATAATAGAAATATAATAATATAATAATATAATAATATAATAATATAATAATATAATAATATAATAATAATTAATTTCATTATAGAAACAATTATTTTATTTGCCTATTATTCCACTTAAAAAATATATGTTTATGTGATATTGATTAATTTATGTCTTATAAAAAATTTAATATTATTATGGAATTATTTTATATTCAATTAATTTTTTTTTAAAAGAGACTAATCATGTTGTACTTTTTTGGTGGGACATTAATTTTTTTATTCAATAGACTATTTAGGTTGGATTTTTTTGGTGGGACAATATCTAAAAGTAATATTTAATATTTTTTTAATAATAAAAGTAGATATTATGTGACATCGATTAGTTTATATCTAATAAAAAATTAATATTTTATTATATAATTAGTTTGTATTCAAAAAAATTCTTTGCTTGCGAAGTTCAATTTTATCAATTTATTTCCCAATCTTTTTGTTGGAGTGATGCTCCCAAGCTAGGATTATGACCGCAAAAGCAACAACTTCCATAGAAATAGATATATAAATATTTCACTAGGAAATTATATATTATCGCTCCTCGATGATTTATAAATGTATAATGGCCTTCCTTATATAGGTAATAGATGATGAGGTAGGTACAACTACCCTTGATACAAAATTAAATGCATGATATGAAATATAGGCATTTATATTAAGTAATGAAACATAGCCTCATATCTTCTAGAATGTCGCCTAAGATAACTATTATGGACAATATTAAATGAGAGTTCCATGTGACAACTAAGCTATTCTAAGGAAACTTAACACATGTGAATAGGTGCTAATGAAGAACTAGTTAGGATATAATCTTATTCACACTAACACCCCCCTAATTGGAACTTAGGGAGATGATTATTATGCAAATGATGCAATATATGATGTGAAGATGATATGGGTCTCGACAACTAGGTCATATTAAGTACCCATGTGCAACTACAATGTAATGCAACTAATATCTTACAAATGAAGAAAAGGAGAAAATCTCATAGAACAAAACGCTTATCCAAAAAAGAGATATGCAAATCATATACAAGTAAGGAATGAAGTGATGCATGGATGTCTCAACATCGATACCCACAAGAACTACATCCATCACGAGAATCCAAATGATAGCCCCCCCATAGGAGGGACGATGAGATACTATGTAGTCCCTCCATAATAAATAATCCCTTGCAAGAATGGTAAGTGTCTGAAGGCAAAACATGCTCCAATTCTTACAAACCACTTGTCGTCCTTTAGGAAGAAACAAAACCATGGATATTTTGGAAACTTGAATAATGCTTTGTTGTGTTGTCATTGACGTCAAACTTGTTTGATGTTTTGTCATAATCAGTTGATGTAGTTGATCAGTTTCACTAATGCTGAATTCGGTCTACCTATCTAGTGGTTGTCCAGTTTTAGATCCAGTTGATGAGTTGATGATTTGTTTGATGTTCAATTGATATGTTTGAGCAAGATAAGCTGATGATTTGTCTAATGTTCAATTGATGAGTTAAGGATTTGTGTGATGTTTAGTTGATGTATTTTAGTTGATGAGTTGATGATTTGTCTGATGTTTAGTTGATGTGTTTTAGTTAATGAGTTGATGATTTGTTTGGTGATTAGTTGATATGTTTATTTGATTCTTCAGTTGTTGATCATTTGTCCAGTTCTTAGTTGTTGACCTATCATGTAGACTACATGGTTCGAAAATAATAGTACAGATGTTGCTAATTATGGGTTCAGATGTCGATGCTTTGTTTGATGGTGTTGTTGTTGTTAATGTGCGTGTCTTTCCCGACATCTACAGTTGTGGATGTTCATGTATGGAGAAGAAAACTAATGTGTTGTTTGATAGTAATGATGAGTGAGCTTTAATATGTAGGAAATAGTATTTAAGTCCTATGTGCAAAATATGGTACCTTGTTTGGTTTGTCACAATCAGTTTGTTTAAGTAGGTTGTAGATATTCAATTATGATAGGGATGTATAGAAACTTGGAGACGATGGTTGTTGATGCATTGTTTACTCATTTATTATCTATAGTCAAATTTGCAAGTGCATTAGTTTATTTTCATGGGTGTGGAAATGACTCAAATCTTCAAATCCAAATTTAAAATTAGCATAAGTCATATCCTTCCAACTAGTTGTTATAAGTTGACCTAAAACACAAAATTTGTTAACTAGTGTTGTATGTAAAGAAAACCCATAATTTATTTCAAACCATCAAAGATTATCTAAGAGAAAATTAAAGAACAATTATGATACATTTATAGTACCATAATAACATTAATATTTTGCCAACATCCTAGACAACATAACATATGACAAAGGAAAATAGTCTTATAATGATTTAAATTATATCTATCAAGACTAACCTATTTACACACAAGTAGCAAATATTAAGCATGAATATACTCTTAACATCAATTTTCACAACTCATATATAATTGCAATTTTCATATATACATTTAGAATTTACATCTACAAATATAGATATTAATTATTTATCCAAAAAATTAAATTAATATTAAAATATTTATCTAATCATTTTCCAAATAATATAAATTAACAATATTTATCACAATATTATTAATTGAATTTGGTCTACCTATCTGGTGGTTGTCCAGTTTTAGATCCAGTTGATGAGTTGATGATTTGTTTGATGTTCAATTGATATGTTTGAGCAAGATAAGTTGATGATTTGTCTAATGTTCAATTGACGAGTTAAGGATTTGTGTGATGTTTAGTTGATATATTTTAGTTGATGAGTTGATGATTTGTCTGATGTTCAGTTGATGTGTTTTAGTTAATGAGTTGATGATTTGCTTGGTGATTAGTTGATATGTTTATTCGATTCTTCAGTTGTTGATCATTTGTCCAATTATTAGTTGTTGATCTATCATGTAGACTGCATGGTTCGAAAATACTAGTGCAGATGTTGCTAATTATGGGTTCAGATGTTGATGCTTTGTCTGATGGTGTTGTTGTTGTTGTTGTTAATGTGTGTGTCTTTTCTGATATCTACAGTTGTGGATGTTCCTGTATGGAGAAGAAAACTAATGTGTTGTTTGATAGTAATGATGAGTGAGCTTTAATATGCAGGAAATAGTATTTAAGTCCTATGTGCAAAATATGGTACCTTGTTTCGTTGGTCACAATCAGTTTGTTTAAGTATGTTGTAGATATTCAATTATGATAGGGATGTATGAAAACTTGGAGACGATGGTTGCTGATGCATTGTCTTGTCATGGATATCAATTTTATATGTCATTCCTTGTTGTTGTTTGTTTCTAATTGTAAGTGTTCAGTAATGTATATGATCCAGGACTAGATGTTTAGATGTTATCTTGTTGTCTAGTAATAATGTTTTGTATACATAAGTTTGTTCAGAAGTTTACAATATAGGAAGTTTTTGCATCCTTCAGGATTGTGAAGATCATGATGTGTGGATTTGGATATTCAATGCTTATGTTTTGTGAAGGATGCACTATTAAGTATGCAGGTCCTCTAATTGATCAGATGAGGAGGTTAGAGGTTGTTTTTTGATATTTAGAATGTCTGTGAGACTGATTTAGAAATTACTAGGTAGCTTCCAGATACGCGGATCCAAGGGTTGTGGTTTAGAGGACATGTTCATTTGGTTTGTGTAGTATTCTAGTTTAACTTTCAAGTGTTGGTTTTGATTAGCAAGTTAGTTATGTTGGTATGTGCTCGACATGCTCTATTTTGTTGAATATCAGTTGTTTCAGTTGATCTATCTTGTTCAAATTATGCTCCTTTGGTCCAGATATGCTTTGGAGGATGAGTTAGATTGTTGATATGGATCTCACCTTGGTGTGTGGTGATCCACACTTAGTAACTTGCATTGGAAGATACTTTTTGGGCTGACTAGTTGATGCGTTTCATTATCTTTCTGCACACTTCATTTGGTGTCGATCTTGGAGATTGTGGTAGTGTGTGTGGTTCATTGGTATCTACTTTAATGAACATATTATGATGTGTATGGGTCCCCTTTATCTCCTCGAGAGGACCGGTGTGATCGTTTTAGGTCTAGATGATCTAATTTCTGTAATATTGCTTATTCTGTCTTTGGCCAACATAATTAAGGGTTTTGATGAAGAATATTGTATATAAGAATGTATGATTGTATGCATTGAGGTATGAAATGTGTGTGAATCATTGTGAAGTGGATGTAAATAATATTCAAGCAAATTTTGTGTTGGTGATGTGCGAAAGTCAGTTGAGAAGTGATTTGATAGTAATATCTTTGGAGTGACAATGATCAGAGACAATATATGTGATCGGATGTGCTTGCCATGATATTTGTCACTCGAGACCAAGGTTCAAGGTCAATTTCATGATTAGGAGATCCTACACTTGTCTACTAGTGGACTATGAGTTTGTTGGTAGACTTTTGTATCCTACCCTAAGGTAGTGCATCTCATTTTTACAAGACTCTTTGTATCTTGCCCTAAGGTTGTGCACCTTAGCATTGCAAGTCCATCAAGTGCATATTGCTCCTTGGCAATAAGCCTAAAATCTTGTAATCAATTTTACTATAATGTGAGTGTGATTCTCATCATTGTTTCTCAAAATATGAGAAGTGGTCATACACAAATGATCAAATGTTGATGTTGGATTTGGATACTTCATTTGAACACTCTCCCATATAGGGTTTTCCACATAAATATGGTGTTCATGTGTTGAATGTGCTTTTGTGCTTTTAAGCTTTGCAATTGCAGTATAAGTTTAATTGTTATAAATATTTGAAAGGAATTGATTTGGATTGATTCACCCCCCACCTCCCTCAGTCTTGCGATGTGTTCAATAGTATAGATGTAGGAACATTAGGAAATTTGAGAAAAAATTACGGAGCTTCGATAAGGCACGATAGCTTGATGAGTGGTAGATGACCTGTGCCACAAAATACCTAATGCAATGTCAATGTATGGTTAATGCAGAAGTGGAACACGAAGTAGGGTGCCGATTGAGCATACTATGTAGGGAGCATAGTGAAAGGGTGTGATCTATGGGCACCAATGTAATAGCTCCTCCAAATGCCAATCTCCCACAAACTAAATGATCTTTAATGTGAACTCCAATAATATAAGGCAAAATCTAAGTGAAAAATTGATAATAATATACATAGTCTGAAGTATTACAGGAAATTGATGATGCAGGTCCATAAATAGACTAGAAAAATACACGAAAAATATTGATGCAATTAACTGAAATAGATTGGGTGGTACCAAATGAAATGGTAGGAGAGATATATTTCCAATCCGAGGACTCATGGGACCTCAACAAGTTTGGTGAAGGGTCTCAATTGGAAAGAAGAGTTAATCAAATGGCTTTGATACCATGTTGGAGTGATGCTTCCAAGCTAGGATCATGACATCAACAGGTTCCATAGAAAGAGAGAGAAATAAATATTTCACCAAGAAATGATATATTATTGTCAATATGATTTATAAATGTACAATGGACTTGCTTATATAGGAAAAAGATGATGAGGTAGTTACAACTACCCTTAATACAAAACTAAGTGCATGATGACACATAATAAATGGCTACAAAAAATATTAAATAATGAGACATAACCTCATTGTTCTAGAATGCCACCTAAGATAATTAACATGAACAATATTAAATGTGAGTTCATGTGACAACTAAGCTATCCTAAGTAAACTTAGCTTTTCATAGGTGCTAACTAAGAACTAGTTAGGATATAACCTTATTAAAACCAACACTTTTTTCTTGCATCTCTTGCTTTCGTGTTCACTACAAATTTGCAGATACCTTAGTGAGATTTTTAGTGTTTGTTGCTACAATTACTTAAACTTCTTGTTATATAATAATATTTTCTCTTTTTGAATTTCCTTTGTGAACAACTTCTTACATATATCATAATTAAAATAGTAGTAGATATTAAACATATATTATAACTAGTTGTTCAATAACTTTTTTTTTGCAATCAAGTAATTTTTTTAATTTAAGAGATTTGGCAAGACAATATCAAAAAGTAATATTTAATATTTTTTAATAATGAAATAGATGTTTATGTGATGTCAATTAGTTTATGTCTAATAAACAATTTAATATTTTATTATATAATTAGTTTGTATTCAATAAAATTCTTTTTTTGGGAAGATCAATTTTATCAATTTATTTTTGTATGTCTTCTCTTTTTGTTAGAATTGAGATCTATCTAATGGAATAAATGTATTGGATTTTTTTCTCCAATTTTTTTTGTTGTACATCTCTTGCTTTCGTGTTCACTTCAAATTTGCAAATACGTCTAGAATTTAGTGAGAATTTTAGTGTTTGTTTCTACAACTACTTAAACTTCTCGCTATACAATAATAATTTCTCTTTTTAAAATTCCTTTGTGAACGCCTTTTCACATCTATCATAATAAAAATAGTAGTAGTTATTAAATATTTATTAGAACTAGTTGATCAACTTCCTTTTTGATCTATCTTATTAGAATAATCGCATCTATTAAAGACATATCTAACAACTAAAAATAAAGGATCAATAATTCACAATTCACCTATGTGGGGAGAGGTCCATACTAAAGGACAATGATCCTTGCAACAAAGTAAAGGAAAATAGGGGTAAGTGCACAAAGATGTGGCTCAAAAAGGGGTCTTAAGATGCTACTTTTTTCTTGAATCAACAGTTTAACATTTGACAAGATTGAAGATAGTTATGCTCAAAATTTGAAGATGTAACAAGAACAAGAGTTGTAGTGCTCTAAATCTATTTTTTAAACTACTAACATTTTTTTGAAAATGGTGGAGATTAAGGGTTTCAAAAAGGGGGCCTACAGAAAGTGGTCATGTTTTTATCATGAAAACATAACATAGCATCTGTTGTGCCCCCCCTAAAATGTTAATTTTTTTTTAGAATTTCACAAGTTGCTTCGATTAAAAATTATCTAACAACATATAATTTATTCCCAATTTTTTAATGAATATATGGAGTTTTACTAATTTTTGAAGTGGACACATCCTAAAAAATAAAAATTCGAGCATAATCCCCACTTAATTTTTTGACAACTAATCGAGAATCATTTTTTTCAATGTGTAGAATGGAGTCTAGTTTCTAAAAATATAATTTGTGTTAAAATTTGATGAATGAGTAAAAACTATACCCAAAATACCACATATTGGTTTTTAACAAAAGATAGACACACTAACAAAAGAAATAAAAAATGAAAACCTTAAGATAATCAAAACATGAAAAAAAAATATGGTTAGATATCTAAGAAAGAGCTTAATGTCATCATGTTACTTTTGTAAATGGGCATTGAAACATATGCAAATTTTATGGAGAGCATGACAAAGAATGTATCAATTGTTTCTACCTTTTTAAAAAAATGCATCTTTGGCATGAAATGGTCGTCCAACCCTTTAGTTTAGATTCCTAAGGAAAATCCAACCCAAAGGGTTGGTATTTCCCAATGCAAAACATTTGGCAAGTGCCAAATTTGACACCCGCCAAATGTTCTACATTGGAAATCTCTCTCTCTCTCTCTCTCTCTCTCTCTCTCTCTCCCACATTGATTAAATGTTTTGAAATCAAGTCAAACTCAGTATCCCAAAAACAATATATACATGAAATATAACATTTAAGTATAAGAAAGGAAAAAAATAAATGTCTTTTTCCTTTCTTATCTTTAATTTATATTTAATGTATATATTGATAGGATGTTTGAGATTGGTTTTAGATCTCGAGGAGTCATAATGTAGATTCTAGGTTTTAGAATATCATATAAATTTTCTAACTTAGTCAAATTTCAATAATCAACATGCTCCTATCAATAGTCTCTTGCTCTCTTTATCTCACTCTCTTCATCTCCGCCAAACTTTAGACCTATCTCTCTTCCTCTCTAGGTCTCTCCTACCCCGTCTCCCTCTCTACCTCACCTTCCCTCCTTATTCTCATCTCTATCCTTGCCTCCCTCTCTCTCTTCTTCTCTCTCTACCTCTTATTGTTTCTCTCCTCTCTCTATCCATCACCTATCACTCTCACCCCCTCTCTTCCCACATCTAGGTCTTTCCCTCCCTCTCTCTTTATCTCACTACCTCTCCCTCCCTATCTGATAACCCAACTCTCTTCCCCCCTCTATCTGTTTCACCTCTATAGTTTCCCCTAGGTCTCTTACCCTTCTCTCCCCGGGCTCTAGGTCTCTCACCTCTATATCTCTCTCCTCTATAGTTCTTCTTCTCCTTGTGAACTTCTCTATCTCCCTCACCTCTTTACCTATCCCCTCTCCAAGTCTCTCAATCACTCCCTATGTACCTCTCCCTCCCTACCTCCTTAGCTCTCTCTTTCTCTTTGTTCTTTCTCTCTCCTTCTCTTCGTGCTCTTGTTTATTGTGGTGTTATTTTCTATAAGGATTTCTCCACATACATCTAGTGTTGTTTGTTGATTTCATATTTGTTGATTTATACTTTCACACAGTTAATAGTTGATCAAATGACGATATAAGTAGACTTTTGAATTTGTATTCTCTATTAACAAGCTTTTATTTGTAGTTGTTTATCCTATTTTAGAATACAGTGTATGCACAAAATATGAAACAAAAAGAAAAATTTAAAACCCGACAAACACAAAAAATCTTCTAAGACTCAAGAGAACATCCCAACATCTAAATAAATTATAAAATAAGGTTGAAACAATAATTTTATTTATTAAAATATTTAGAAAATATTATAAAGATGAAGAAAATTGTACTATTCAATTTTTTATAAGAAATTGATAAAAAGTAGAAGGCAACTATTGATGCACCCTACAATTATACTTATTTCCCAGTAATATATGTATATAATTCATGTTAATTCCTTCTACCATCCAGTCTAACTTTCCACTTATAAATTTCCTAAAATAAAAATTTATAAAATGTACAAATTTCCTTTAGTATTTCTTTACAAATTTTATTTTATTATATTCAAATATTCTTAATCTTTTAATAAAATTTCAATAATTCAAATGAATAAGTTTTTAAAAAAAAAAATTATATATCACTATGGGTCTAGTGGGGACAACGTTATTAGTTCAATAGGAACAAAATGATAAATGAAGAAAAGCCTATGGAAGCTTATATATGAGATGGTTTGGTAATAAAGTAGTAATAATTATATTATATAATTATTATAAAATTGAGTATTATATTTTAGATTTGTGTTTTTATTGAGTTATTTCAATCTAATGATTAGTATATTATTTGTGTGTATTAATATAAAAGTTGGTAAATAGTCATTTTTGGGATCTGTTTTAATTTTTTGTTTATTCATTTATTATCTATAGTCAAATTTGCAAGTGCATTCGTTTATTTTCATGGGTGTGGAAATGACTCAAATCTTCAAATCCAAATTTAAAATTAGCATAAGTCAAATTCTTTCAACTAGTTGTTATAAGTTGACCTAAAACACAAAATTTGTTAAGTAGTGTTGTATGTAAAGAAAACCCATAATTCATTTCAAACCATCAAAGATTATCTAAGAGAAAATTAAAGAACAATTATGATACATTTATAGTACCATAATAACATTAATATTTTGCCAACATCCTAGACAACATTACATATGACAAAGGAAAATAGTCTTATAACCATTTAAATTATATTTATCAAGACTATCCTATTTATACACAAGTAGCAAATATTAAGCGTGAATATACTGTTAACATCAATTTTCACAACTCATATATAATTGCAATTTTCATATATACATTTAGAATTTAGATCTACAAATATAGAGATTAATTATTTATCCAAAAAATTAAATTAATATAAAATTATTTATCTAATCATTTTCCAAATAATATAAATTAACAATATTTATCACAATATTATTAAAATCACTTGCATTAAATTTTGTAAACATTTGTTTAATAAACATTATCAATTCCACTTCCTTATCATAAATTAAATTGTGTCATTACCATATAATTATTTAGGGTAAGTTATTCACTATAAAGTGGTGTGTTATTGCATATATAATCTTTTATTAGGAGCAAAATGAGTTGATAACAAACCATGCCTTATGCAATTATAAAGGGATGATTTTTATTACAATCTCAATACTAATATTGCAATAAAAACTAGTAAAGATATCTTAAATATATCTATCTAAAGAAATGTGGGAGACATATCAATTGAAACTATTTGATTTATTTTAAAATTGTTTTATTTTATTTTAAATTATATTTATTATATAAAAATTTATAATTTTTTTTATATCTACATTTTTCTTATTATTATTTACATTTAATTTTATAAAAATATTTAAATTTTATTGAATCTACATTTTTATTATTATTATTTACATCTAATTTTTAAATTTAATTTTTAAACTTCTTCGTATTAATAAAAAAAATCATTAAAATAAATAAAATATATTTTGTAATTAAATTAATTATTCTCAACTAATAATTTTAAAAATAATATTTGAATACATTGAAATGATAGACTAATTTTTTTAAAATATCTTTTTTTAAATTTTTATTTTATACTTATACATTTAATTTTGATGAGGACATATTTTTGATTTTATGTGGTGCTTATTTTGAAAATATTATGTTTATAACTAACATTAATATTTTGATATATAAATGATTGCCAAATTTAAATTCGACCATAAGTTTTTTTTTATTAACATTACCACACTTAGACATTGCACTCCACTGTTGATGGCCATTATAGTATGCCTCTCAACAGATAATAAGAAATGAAATGAATTCGCCATTTAAATAAGAAGTCAAATGGATTCACTACTTGAAAATGGAGTTTGCTGAGTAATTGCATAAATCATTTTCTTGGTAATACAAAAGCAATCCTTGAAATAGCTAGGAACTGGAATCTGCAAAGACTGAGAAATTACATAAATCATAGCAAAGCCTACCAGCACTACAAGTACTGTTATTGTAAACAGACTATTGGAATTCTATGAAAGCTGAAATATCTGCTCCATGCTTACTAATTTCATAAACAACAAATACCAGAGAATACAGAGCTGATTAAGAGAAAAGGGCACTACTGCATTGGAGGTGGTGCAGGCAGGGTGGGAAAGGCTAAGCGAGGGAAGGGGACTGAAAATGGTGGAGTGGGTGGAAGAAGAGGAAAAGCTAGAGGAGGAGCTTGTAAAGGCAGTGGTGGAGGAAATGGCAAGTTTGGCAGGGGTGGAGTGGGTGGAAAAGCAAAAGGGAGAGGAGGAGCTTGTAGAAGCAGTGGTGGAGCTAAACTCTGCTTTGATTCTGCATCTGCATCTGCATCACTGTGACTGTGTTTGTGTTTGCATGAGGCAATGGAAGAAGGGCGAAAGGCTAAGGGAGGAGAGTTGTAAGTTAGAAGTCCATTGTTGTTTGAGGCCAAGGTGATGTGAGATGCTGTGGCAATGGAGGGCATGTTGCAGGACTGTTGTGGACTGCTCACAAGGCGCACACCACATTTGGAATGAACAACAACTGAGGGGCTTAACTCCACCCTGAACTCTCCATTCTCCCCTGTTTTTCCTTCAACTGAAGTGCTGCCTGTTTTCAGCTTCCTCTTCATGTTGCATTCCACTGCAACCACTGCCCCTGTTGCATTGCAAATCCCATTTGATTACTTGTTAAACATGCCTATTCTGTTACAAATTTGCCACCAATTTTATATGAAGTAGAGTTTTCAACAATGTTATCATAAGCACTGTTTTCAAATAAATGTTTTCAATTATGAGAGCAATTTTTGAAAGGTTAAGTTTGAACAGTATATTTTAAGTTTTGATTTATTTAGGCGGTTCATCTTAAATCAAACTGAAGAAGCGTGTGATTTCAGATGAGCTGCCTGAACAAGTCAATTAATATGATTTCATGAGCTGCCTAAGCAAGTCAAAGCTTAGAGTTTGTTATTTAAGCTGAAACCTTCCCAACAGGAATAATTGATTACAACAAAAGAAAACAATCACACACAACATCAGCTTCTAAATTCAGATGAGGCACCTCAACAAATCAAAACTTAGAGTGGGTTATTACTCCAAACTTTTCCAAATAGAAACAATTGATCACAACAAAGAAAAACAATCCCACACAACAATATCAGCTTCTAAATTCAGATGAGCCACCTCAACAAATCAAAGCTTATAGTATGTTATTAAGCCAAACTCTTCCAAATGGAAACAATTGATCACAACAGAAGGAAAAAATCCCACACAACAACATCAGCTTCTAAATTCAGATGAGACACTTCAACCAGCCATCAGACTGCATATTTGATCATATTAATTAATTAAAAATAATAATTTTTTATTTCCAATTAATTATGAAATACAATCAAATGTACAGTCTGATGGCTGTATAGACAAGAGTCCTCACCAAATCAAAGCTTAGAGAGTGGTATTAAGCCGAACTATCCCAAACGGAAACAATTGATCACAACAAAAAACAAACCCACACAACACCAGTATCTAAATCCAAATCAGCTACCTCAACAAATCAAAGCTTAGAGTGTGTTATTAAGCCGAAATCTTCCAATCAGAAACAATGGATCACAAGAAAAAAAAACAATCTCACACAACGACATCAGCTTCTAAATTAAAACGAGCCACCTAAGCAGCTCTAAGCTTAGAGTGTGTTGTTTAAGCCAAAATCTTCCACTCACAAACAATCAATCACAACAAGAAGAAACAATATCAGCTTCTAAACTGAAACAGTCCATTACAACAGAAAAAAACAACTCAGATAATGACATCAAATTATGAATTGAAACCACAATTATATCAATAAACCATGAATCTATTGAAAAAATTGAATAATTCGAAATAAATCTACCAAAAATCAGATTTTACTGAATACAAAATCCCAATGCCATAAAAAATTACAATGAAATTGTGTCCTACACAACTTCTAACAAATATTAATACCCCTCTATCCCTCTATGCTGACTCTCAATGGAAACGATTTTATCCTAAGACTGCACTTCTTCGATAAACTAGTATAAAATCCTGCAAGAAAATAGCCGATTACAAGATTATAAAATTGTAAAAACTTACCAACAATAACAGGAGACCCTGTATCTGTCAATTGATGTTGGCCACATGTGTCGCAAAAGACTCTTCCCTTCACCACAACATTGCGTGGCTGTTGAGCAGAGCTTTCCTTGGCCAAACAGGTGGTGAAGCACAAGATGCTTAACAGAACTGTAACACTATATTTGGAAGCCATTGAAGCTAACAGTACTGTAACACTATATTTGGAAGCCATTGAAGCTAACAGTAACAGTAACGCCCTTGAGTCTTGAGTCCGTTCCTCTCTCTTTATACCTGCTACTGCCTTCACTCTGCAAGATTTTCTATCCATTGGAATGTTCTATTCTATTTCCAAAACCAAATTGAGTAAACCAAATTGAGTAGTTTTTGGTCTATGTCTACCTAAACTCTTTGTATACACCTAATTGTATATGCGTACTTAATTGTACAGGAAAATAATTTATGTATGCCATCTCGTTCCATCCATGCTACCTAATTAAGCTTATTTGTTTACAATTGTTCTTCTCTTCTCTTGTAAACAAAGATCTATTTATATGTTTTTGACTGTTCAGTTTTTTGTAATGTCACCTCTGTGAGTATCATCCAGATGCAATGAGTGCCAAGTGTATCATTTGTTCTCACGAGAGATGGATTTCATGGGAACCTCTACTAATGAAACATGGGTCAATGAGTTTAACTCAAAAAATACACAATTAAATCCTGATAGCAATATCATAAAGAGGCGTGGAGAAGTGATAGCTTTAAATCAACTATGCATCCACTTACAAGGATCTAAACATGATTGGAAAAAACCTCCAAGTTAGAAGGATAATTAGGATCCATTATGAACAAGATCATGTTATATTTGCAACAAAGAGAGAGTGAAAATGAGTGAGATATATAGATAAAAGAGGGAGAAATAGAGGGGCCTGAAGATTAAGAGAGATAGAGAGAGGGGAGGGCTAAGGAGATAGAGATAGAGACGAAGATTGGAAAAGACCTCTAAATATATAAGAGGGGGAGGGAGAGGAGGAGAGAAGGATGAATAGAGAGTTAGAAACATGTCTAGAGATAGAGGGGAAGAGAAGAAGGTAGATATTTAGAAATGGAGATAGAGGGAAGATAGAGAGGGAAAGATAGAGAGAGATAGAGATAGAGAGGGATAGTGATAGGGATAGATAAAGAGAGATATATATTATGAGATAGAGTGATAGAGAGATATATAAGGAGATATAGAAAGTGGGGAGAGGGAGAAGAGACAAAGATATATAAATAGAGAATTAGAGATAGACAGACAAAGATTGAAAGAGGGAGAGAGAAATCAAGTGAGATAAAGAGATACAAACAAAGATTGCAAGAGGGAGAGAGAAATGAAGTGAGATAAAGAGGGAGATAGAACCACAACATAGAGATATATAGGAAGATAAGAAGAGAGAGAGAGAGAGAGAGAGAGAGAGAGAGAGAAGGAGAGAGAGAGAGAGAGAGAGAGAGAGAGAGAGAGAGAGAGAGAGAGAGAGAGAGAGAGAGAGAGGATGATAAAGATAGAGATGGAGAGAAAGGAGAGGGAGAGACAAAGATAGAGAGATGAGAGGGATAAATAAATTATACGAAGATAAGGATATAGAGAGGCAAAGAATGAGATGGAGGGATATAAATATAAAGGTAGAGATAAGAAGTTGTATATAAAGAGATGTGGAAAGGGGGATATACATAGGGGTAGAGAGATGGAGATATAATGAGATAGAGATAGTGGGAGAGATGGAGGAAGAAATGTGGAGAGGTAGAGATGGAGAGGCAAAGAGATATAGATATAGAGGTCTAGGAAGAGAGAGGGGGGTGATAGAAATATAGAGGTAGATATAAAGGGGGAGGGAGAGAGGTAGAAGGGAAAGGAATAGATAGAGAGACGGGACAAGTAGAGGATAGATAAAGATAGAGGGGAAGAGAGAGATGGGAGAGAGAGGTATAGATAACTGAGATAGAGTGATAGGGAGATAGAGATATAAGGACATATAGAGAGAGAGGGAAAGACAAAGTCAGAGACAGAGATAGAAAAACAAAGAGAATTAGAGATGAAACAAATATGATATGGAGATAGAGAAAAAGAGGGAGATATATAGAAATATGGGAAGAGAGATAGAAATAGAGATATATATGGGAAGATAAAGAGAGAGAGAGAGAGGAGTAGAGAGAGAGAGAGAGAGAGAGAGAGAGAGAGAGAGAGAGAGAGAGAGAGAGAGATAAGGAAAGAGATAGAAATACACAGAGAGAGATAAAGGGATATGAGATAGAGGTGGATATATAGAGGGATATATAGATAGAGGGCTATATATAGAGAGAGAGAGGGATAAGGAAAGAGATAGAAATACATGGAGAGAGATAAAGGGATATGAGATAGAGGTTGCACTTGTTTCTCATCTATGAAAGTCTTCAATTACACTAGATGCCATTGTTTTCTTTTTACACATACTTGATTTTCTTTCATTTCACACACAAGCCTATGATTGTGTAGATACTATTTTGATTATATGTTCTTGAATATTGGTACCATTTGAGGTCAATGCTTGCTAGCATCAATAAAACTTCACACCCTTCTAATGACTTTTCTATGTATCATATGTTGAAATGAATGAATATTAGATTCAATTTTTTATTCAACTAAAAGAGGAAAATGTGCCATGTAGCTTGATATTAGTTGCATTCATTGGTTTAAATATATGTAGATAAAGAAAAGAAATGATATATAAAGAGACTTAGAGAGGGAGAGATTGAGATATCTAGATAAAGGGAAAGATGGGAGAAGAAATGTGAAGAGATTGAGACAAAGAGGCAAAGAGATATAGAAATAGAGATATAGGAAGAGGGATATGGAGAGAGATGTATGGGTAGAGAGAGGGAGACATGTCTAGAGATAGAGGGGAAGAGAGGAAAATAGAGGTAGATATGAAGATAGATAAAGAGAGGAGGAGATTCAGAGATACAAATATAAAGGATGAGGGAGAGGGAGAGGGAGAGATATAGAGAAATATAGACTGTGAGATAGAGTGGAAAAGAGATAGAGATGTAAGAAGATATAGAGGGATAAGGAAAGACAGACAAAGATAGAGAGATAGATAAATAGAGAGAAGTAGAAACAAACGAATGGAGATGGGAGAGGAAGATAAAAATTGGAGGAGATAGAGAGAGAAATAAATAGGGAGAGATACAAAATAAATGAGAAGATAAAGAGAGAAAAATAGAGAGAGATCGAGATAAATAGGAAGAGAAGGGGAGATAGAGATATATGGGAAGAGAACAAGAGAGAGCTAGAGATAAAGAGATAGATAGGGGATATGGATGTGTATGCTAGATTTTAATGAGGTGTATAACCTGTATTTTGATGAGGCATATGATTTGTATTCTGATGAGGTGTATGACCGATATAATAGGTCAAGAATCATGTATCATTACTCTACATGTCATCTATAAGGTACAAGTAAGCTACATTTTGATGAGGTGTATGACCATTATTTTGATGGCTTTTCCTTACTAAGCATGTTACCTAGCTATATTGGTTAAGATATTGTCCTAAGTTCTCATTTGGATTTGAATGTTATTCTTATACATTTCGATTATATTTATTACTATGTTTTTTGTGTAACAAAGGTCTCAATGGAGAATTCTTAGCTTCAAATCAACTATGCATCCACTTACATGGATCAAAACATGATTGAAGCAAAACATTTCAATAAGGAAGATAATTAGGTTCCTTTACCATGTGGTCATGTTATGTTTGCAATAACAAGAGAGGGAGAGAGAGGAATAGAGTGACAGATATGAAGATGAATAAGTAGAGAAAGGATAGAGAGGGAGGGAGGGGGGGTAGGTAAGGAGATAGAGCTAGGGAATATAAATAAAGAGGAAGATAGAGATGAAGTTGAAGGAGAGAGATGTGGAGAGGAGAGAGAAATAGAGAGAGAGGGGAGGGAGGGATGGATAGAGTTGGAAGAGATAAATATATTAAGATGGAGAGAGATAGAGAGATAGGGAGGGAGAAATACAGGGAGATGGAGAGAGAGAGAGAGAGAGAGAGAGGAGAGAGAGAGAGAGAGAGAGAGAGAGAGAGAGAGAGAGAGAGAGAGAGAGAGAGAGAGAGAGAGAAGGGGGGAGATAGGGAGAGGAGAGAATCCCCAAAATATTGCATTTGAAACTTATTAACATTAAACACCCTTAATGCCATTTTAAATGAGAGGAATCAATATAATACAAACACAAATTATTTACTTATTTGATTCAACCTATAAATGAATAATAATAGTTATGTAAAACTTACTATTTCTTACCTATACATATATTTTGAAAAATTATATAATAATATTATTTAAATTTACATATAATATATATCTTACAATCACTTATTTATATATATATATATATATATATATATATATATATATATATATATATATATATATATATATATATATATATATATATATATATATATAATAATTATTAAAATAAATTAATTTTTTTTTAAATATGTAATTTATTATTAATTTTTTTTAAATATATAATTAACTATTAATATAATATATTTATTATTTTTGTAATATAGATTTTTAAAAACTAGTTAAAATTAATTGATAAAAAATCTAAAAGAAAGAAATTAAAATAAATTATTTTTAAAATTCAAAATATATTTTTAACAAAATAATGTATAGAATTTTAAAGCTTTTAAAAACTATTAAAACTCTAATCAAAATGAACATTTTTGTCTTTATTCATTTTCTATAAATATGAAATTTTAGTAAAGAATTTTCTATGCATTTTAAGTTGGATAGGTGTTTCGTTAAAAATGGTAGTATAATATTTATTTAAATTTTTTTTGCATGGAAAACGGTGATAGTAGAATGAACGGTAATCGGATGCCATTAGCTAATGTTTATGGGCTTTCTTGGGGGAGCATGCTTTACGATTTCCATTAAACCATTTTTTTTACATTATCACATAGTAAAAAAATCAAAGGTGACAATACCACTTTTTCCGTAAAAAAAAACCAAAGGTGAAAATACCTGAAAAAACACTTCATAGCCTAAAATAACTCTACAAACAATAAAACAAAGCTAGATTTAGACAATATGGTTAAAAATATCACAAGACAAGAAGATTTATTAATAAACTTCTCAAACTACAAGGAAGATGCACACACTATCATATTGGAAGAACTTGGGGAAAAGTGTGAGAGGGGAAACAAAAAGGAACATGAAGTTCTATCACAGGGAGATATGTCAACATTGTATGTTCCAAAAATTTTAACGAATAATCTGGAATTCCAAGTATGCATACAAGTTAAAGTTCCAAATATAAGAGAACGATTAACATTGGTTAATTCCAAGCAATAAAAGAGGATTTTACGACGAAGGCAAGCCAAAATAGCTAGAAGGTTGACGTGGCTAGGGATACTAAGTTTATCACAATGTTGCCAAGGCTAGTAAGCTTCAACCAAACAACAGTCATACATGAGAGGCAACAAGAGCAAGTAGAGATAAAGATGGAAATGCAAGGGAGTCATGAAAATTTTGAAAATCAAGTTAAAAAAGAAGAATAATAGAATCATCAAATTAAATACATTGAGGGAATGAAGGAGCAAGAGGTGGAAACAGAGGATAAGCTGGAAAGTGAAAGCAAGTGGAACCAATACAACCCTAACTTAGCTCCTTTAACTTGGTCCTCAGATTTGTATGTCAAGGAACTAATGGGACTAAAGAGGAGGCTTGGAGGTTTGGAAGCATCAAAACGGTTGAAGTATAACAAATGGCAAGAGATCGTGGACACTAATCATAAAATCACCTAAGAAAACAAGTTTCTTAAAGAGGAAATAGTCAAATTGCAAGCCAATTTGGAAACAAGGCAGCAAGAAATCGTGGTCATGAAGGAGGAACTAAAATAGATTAAAAGGGGAGATTAACTCTAAGTAGTAGAGGAAAAAGACATTTCACATCTATAAGAGTTTCAATCAGCAATAGCAAGCATATAGATCAAAGAAGCTAAGTTAAAGATGTAAATGAAGAAATCAGATCTGAAATCTTATGAGCCAAGATTTAGATTATTCAACATCAAACAATAGAGTACCCGCCAAGCACACACATATGAAAAACAAAATAACTACTTAAAACACACATGCATGCAAATAGATTTATGACTCCATTGCCTTCCTATCAACCACGATCTTGTGTTCGAAAGTGTTTGCTCTCAGAGCACTGTGCACAAGAAGCTATGGAGAACGAATATTAAGGATGCATGTAAAATGAAGTGAAAACATGAAAATGCAAGAGAATGCAAAAGCCAAGATGTGAGAATGAAAGAGTGATTCAAGGATGCAAAAGATTGAAAGCTATAAGAGATTCACATATGCATGAGATGCCTAATTGCAAGAGGGGGCAGTGTTTAAATAGATGTCCTCAGAAGGGATCCAGGTATTGGGATGAATGTGGGATAAAAGATTTGGTTTGGAAGTGAGAATACTTATCCCATATGCATTGGATGAGTGTATTTGTTTGAAGTGGGATAGGATAAAAAGTGGATGAGATGGATATGAGAGGGGTTTAGGAATTTATGAATTTAATGAATAATGGCATATATATTATTTAATGGATTATTTTATTAAATTGATTTAATGTAATAATGATATAGTATAAAAATATGTAA
This sequence comes from Cryptomeria japonica, assembly GCF_030272615.1. Lineage (NCBI taxonomy): Eukaryota > Viridiplantae > Streptophyta > Pinopsida > Cupressales > Cupressaceae > Cryptomeria > Cryptomeria japonica. The sequence continues at coordinate 517,429,087 of NC_081413.1, forward strand.
TAATAAGAAACAAATATTATTAATTGATGAGTTGGTGCTTGAGATAGACTAGCCTAGTCTATTCTCTTGGATCCTTTCCTTGGATCACCTGGTGTTCTCCTCACACCCTAGGGTCTCTAGGACTTCCTTTGCTTGAGGAATCCCCTGACCTTGCCCAATCCACCCACCAATGAGTTGCTATGCTGTTCCTAAGGTCTCACCTACTCATGAGACTCAAAACCCCTTACTATGGCTAATAAGGGCTAGGCTTGTTCCACACCTTCCAAGGTCTTAGCAAGGTTAAATCAGGTCTTAAACCATGTTTTACATCCCTCCATGTGCCCCCAAGAAGTTGCTATCTTTATCCTTTCTACCGATTTCACTGTTTTGTGTTTTTGCTTACAAAACAGGGCTACAAGGATTAGGACCAATTAGGCCTCCTACCCGGTCCTTTAGGGCTTTCTCTCACAAACGATGTATACACAACCCAAACTCCCAAAATAGACTACCATTCAATTGGCAAGGGCTCAAGGATTTTCTAGGTTTTTGGGCCTCCAAGTGGCCGTACAGTGCCTTCGGTGAATTTTGGGGTTTTTAAGGGTTTTGTGGCTTGCCTGCGTCACAGTGAGTGTTTTGTGTTTTAGCCACTTTGTCTAGATTGGTGGAGGCTCCTCCTTCACACCAATGATGCTTCAAACACTCCTCTACACCTCCTCCAAAGGGTGCACTCTCCTCTATCCAACCTTGCTCTCCAAGACCTCTGCAACTTAACCTCTCCTAGCCGGGCACTGTTCAGTCTCGCCTAGGATTGGGTCTCTTGATGGCCTCCCTACATTTTCAAGTGCCCTGCTTGTTTTGCAATATGGTACAAGGTCTGCACTCTCATTCCCCATGGTTTTATGGTGGTTCCATAATGGGGAATGGAGTTATGCAGTCATTTACACAATCCTGTCCAAAACTGGACAGTAAGAAGACAATTTACAAACTATTTACAAACACACTCAATCTGCAAATAAACACCTAAACTAATTGCTTGAAATGAAAGTATTTACACCATAAAAGACATTCCACACAGTTTTGGACGTATCTCAATCCATTAACTTGCTTGGTTGCTTCATTCAAACTGACTGGTAACAGTTTTACAGTCTCAGTCTGGTCTTTTTGCTAGGGCCGTACAATGTCTGACATCCAACACATTAATTTAGGGTTTGAAAGTACTTATACGACCCATACCTCGGTCGGTGTGCCAAAATTAGGGCTCTCCACGCACAACAAGGTTCTATGACCATTTTGGGTGGAAAAGTTGCTTGACAACATTTAAAAGTTGTCATGCAACTTTTGCATCTTTTGAGCAACTTTGCCGTTGTTGCTTTTCATGACTCCTAAGCCTATTTTGGGCTATCCTAAGGACATCAACATGCCAATAAGGCCTAACACACATTCCAGGCACACTCAACCTCTCCTGCACAAGAAATCACAACAAAAACACTAAGGACCTAAAACTAGGACCTAGTCTAGCACACATGAGCTCATGGCTCTTATTCATGTACAATGGCTTCATAAGAAGCATAACACCAACAAAACAAGGAGGGAGAGCTTGAAAGGGTGCTCCTGCACCATTTATGGATCCACTTGATGGTTGGAAAAAATTGAAGTCGAATAAGAGGACAATTTTAATGTTTGCAAAAGGAATAGCTAGAGAGTCAAAATCTTGGGCATAGGTAACAAAAGGGTCAAAAGGGAGCCAAAGAGAGCTTATAGAGAAGCATATTAAAGTGCAAATAGGGGAAGAAAAGAATTGAAATGATAAGGCAACAAATATAATAATAAAGGGTTTGAAGGATTACGGGGAAGGAGAACACACTAATAGGTTAATAAAAGACTTTCTAGTAGACAAGTTGGAATGGATAGGACACATTCATCAAGTAAGAAAAATTGATAGAGTGTCTCAAGATGGAAAAAACAATAATGTAAGAGTAACATTGAAAAGTATAGAGGACAATAATATAATTTTAAGGATCAAAATGTTTCTTAAAGGTACATGATTCTTTATAGATGAAGATTTAACTCCTCTACAACTAAAAAAAAGAAGAAAAGAATGGGAAAAATTAGTAGCAGCAAGAAGTGCAGGTAATGAAGCATGGATGTAGAGGGGGAAAGACCAATTCAACAATTAAAAAACACATAGTAAATAGGAAGGTTCCCCCCCGAGGCACACCTCTCAATGGTAAGCAGGAATTGTAGAGGTTACCCTTGGAGGAGAGGGCCTAATTTAGGGCCCATTATTGAGGGGATTGTTTGTCTCCCTTAATGGTTCTAATAGCTAGACTCTGAGGCCATGACTTAGGAATTGGACATCCATACTAAGCAGTTATATGATCATCATGAAATCTCATTTCTGTATCAACTCGATGCATATACTTGAGATGGTTCAGCAAGGTATATGCACTAAAATCCTCATTGTAGTCATTCTCCTAAGAAGAAAATGCTTCTGAAAGTAAATAATTGAAATGTGTGAATAGAAACTACCTTTAATTCAGAAATACAGGAACCCAATGCATAACAAGCAGGCAAGAAACTACCATGTCTACCTTCATTGCAGGAACAAACAAAGGATGATTTCCAGTGGCTGTAGGAACAATCAACCGCCAGGACAACAAACTAAATACTGAAAGAAAATAACTACTGAATACAAAAGATGGAATCCTTACTAAGTGGGCCCTCTTAAAAGTCTTCAAAAAACTCAACTAAGTGCTACAAACTGGAATATTATCTTATTAATTTAAAAACACTTGCTACATGATAGTATCTGCTAAAAAATGTTTTGCAGTAAAAGACTAAAAATTACAATAGCTGATGTTCATCGTCCCTGAGAAGGGATCTCTAAACTTATTTATAATAAGGAAACTCCTCTCTAACTCTAACTACTGGAAAGTCCACTCCTAGAACATTAGGAGGATGCCATGTATTACAACATAAGAAAGAGGACATGGAGTTACAGTCCGAATATGAAATAGACAAGTTGTTTCAACTACAGAGGAAATCTAGTGTAACTATCCCTCCTAGATTTATTCTCCTACAAACATGAATACCAAAGTTTCATAATTACACTCTCTGAGTTGTAGATAATTGACTGTTGACTCTTTCAATACTCATCTTGCTGAGACTTTGTCTTCAACCAACTAACTAGCATTAACTCCCACATTGTGAACCTTTGACCATTTCCTTTTCTTCATTAACTCTTGCATCATGTCATTAGCATGTACAAAACAAAGGTATATCTATTCTATATCAAAATATCATTTATCTAACTACATGAAAGATTGATATGGATAAATCACATAGCATGGCCACTTCATCATTAATCATAATTTTAAACAAAAGGAATATATATATATATATATATATATATATATATATATATATATATATATATATATATATATATATATATATATATATATATATATATATGGGTAAGTTAATGCCATTTTGTCAGGTTCATGAAAATATAATGGGATCATTGTTTTAACATAGTTTTAGGACTTAGACAGTATCTAGACCCTTGTCAAAACCTAGTAAAAGTATAGAAAACATAGACAAAATTGAGCCATTATTTGTGCTCATCATTCCCCCCAACCTATCTTCCTTTTGGTCCTCTAGTAGGAACAATGTTCCGCATTTTAGCTTGCAACCTGTAATCACTAGGACTAACCAGGCCTAATCCTTTGTTACCAAGGCTCCAGTAGAACCCTTTATTTTTCTCATGTCTGTTCCGTTTGGCTTTTTTTGCTGCTTCATCAAAAACATTCCCATACTGTCTGCAATCTGGAATTGGTCATAGGAGCATTGATGATTGAAAAATGAGAGGGAGCCAATTCTTCCGTTTTGATTGGCCCATATGCATGTATAATGGTGCTCTTCTAATAGTTGCATAATAATTTTGGAGGGAATGTGGTTTTGCCTGCTGCAATTCCTTTGTTAGACTGTTCCATATTTGTGTCAAATATTCCATTACTGTTTGTCCTTCAAGAGAACTCATATGCTCAAACTCCTGGAATATCTCTTCTCTCAAAGCTATGATTTGAGATTTACATTCAGGTCTATATAAAATATTTTGCCAATCAAAGTAGAGGCGTCTTGGATTTATAGCTTCAACCCTTAAGCATAGGGGAATCTGAAGTTCCTCTTCCAAATATGCTCTAAATTGTCAACCCCTGTTTGTCCACATTAAGAGGAGGTTGACAAGGTCTGGGGAACTCTGCCCTAGCAGACCTAGCATCTTTAGACTCAATATTTTTCTCATTCCATAGGTAGCCCTGAGACCTCTTCTATTCGATCTTATGTAGCATTTACTTTCAATCCTTTCACCATTGCTTCACCATTGGAGAAGGTTTGAAAAAACTCTCAAGCAATATCATTGTCAAAACCGTTAAGCTTTAGGAAATAATCCATCCAACTACAATGTCTGAATTTTGGCTCACAAATTTGATCCTGCAAAAGTATGGTATGAGTTGTAGGTTCATTCCCGATAAGAGACCCTCCCATTATTTACCTTTAGCTGTATCCTTCCGACTTCTTAAAAATACTGTGATTTCTAAAAATTCAAATATTTCCTACAACTTCCAACCTTCCACCAAGACATAACCCTTCTAACTTGTATTTCTCGACTTATCACATAATAATGACAATAAAATTCATTATAGAAGGCTATTATGACTTAAAATGTTGGCGGCGTTAGTACATCTAGGCTCAAGCGTGCAACTTTAAAAGAGAGGCCATCTCACTTAATACAGACTATCATAAATGACATAACGACATATTTCAAAAAGATTTTATGAGGTGGATGGCACATTATGACACAACATACCTTCCCCCCCCCAACTTAAATTTTGACAGGTGTCCACACATGTCATGCAGGAAAGCAGAAATGAATGTTCTATGTGAATTATTCATATTAATTAAACTATCATAAAATAAATGCATATGAAAGAAATAATATACACAAGTTGTTAGGCACATACCTAGATCATGTAGAATGCATAAGATCTGATCATGCTGGAAGTAAATACAATACTAAATTGACTAATTGGTTGAAAAGGTGAAATGGAAGGAAGTGAAGCGAAGGTGGAAGAGGAGAACAAGAGATGGAATGATGATGTATTTATTGATAGATAATGTACTCCCACAAAAAGTGAAAGTGTTTATTATGCATGTGATGACATGACTAGGGAGAAGGTGGGACATCAAGTCCACCTTCTTTGGTTGCAGGAGTTTTGGAATGTGAAGGTGCAGTGAGTTGATGCAGGGGCTCATGTTTAGAAGATGGTTTATGATAAAGCTTCAGGCGATGACCATTGACTAACAACTTGAATTTTATAAGGTCAATAGTTATGAGTTACACAGCTCCATTAGGAAAAACTTATGCAATTTCATATGGGCCTAACCATATTATCTGTAATTTGCCCATGTTATCCTTATATCTAGAATCATAGAGGAGTGCCCAATCTCCTGTTTGGAACTGCTTTTCCCTGATATATTTATCATGTCATTTGATCCTTTTATTTTGGAGCATTTTTGTTTGATGTAAAACTGATTTTCTGATTTCATCCAAAGCATTTAACTACAAAACTTTTTCTTTTTGTGCTACAGATATGTCCATTCCAAGTTCAAGTGTTGTCCTCAATATTTTATGGTCAAATTTAATGGGCATCATTGTTGTTTTTCCATATAACATCTCAAAAGGAGTAAATCATGTTGTTGTTATTCATGATGTTAAGAATGCCTATACTGCTTCAGGTAGTCTAGTTGCCCAATCTTTTCTATGCAGAGCCACTATTTTAGTGAGAATAGCTTCAATTTCTCTGTTTGTGATTTCCAGCTGTCCATTATCTTGTGGATGGTAAGGTGTAGATTTTCTATGCCAGATATTGTATTCATTTACCAATGTTGTGACAAGAGTGGAGGTAAATTGAGCCCCTTGATTTGTTACTATTTCTTTGGGAACTCCATAACGGGTGAAGATTTCTTCATAAATAAATTTTGCTACTTTGTTGTCCCTTGCATGTTTCATGGTCTTAACTTCAACCCATTTTGTCACATAGTCAGTACAAACCAAGATGTAAGACTTGCCATTTGATGGAGGGTCAATAGGCCCTACAAAGTCAAGTCCCCATTTGTCAAAGGGTGTTAGCACCACTTGTGGTTATAAAGGCATTTCATATGATCTTGTTGGTCTACCCATTCTTTGGCATCTATCACATTTTCTAGTGTATTTGGTTGCATCCTCCTATAGGGTAGGCCAATAGTATCATGTATTGAGTATCTTAATGTTTGTCCTCTTAGCTGCAAAACATCCTCCACATGGCTCATCATTTCATGCATACAGGATGTCATAAGTTTCATCCTCCTGGACACACTGTCTCATTACTTGGTCTGGGTTAGTATAGAATAAGCACCCTGCTACCTACGAAAAATCAAATCTCTTTTCTACAAGCAATATCTTTTCTTTTGGTGAGAAATGAGGAGGAATCTTGTGAGCAACTAGGTAGTTAGCTATGTCAGCATACCGAGGTGTATAGACAACAATAGAGAATAGATGTTCATCTGGAAATGAGTCATCAATGACTTGTTGATTTGCATTTGTTGTTAATCTTGATAGAAAATCTGCTATTACATTGTCTTTCCCTAGTTTGTCAATAATGGTGATATCAAATTCTTTCATCAACAGATCTTGCTAATCTCCTTGAAATTGAGGATTTATTCATGAGGTATTTAATGGTTGCATGATCTGTATGAACAAAGATTTGGTAGCCAATGATGTAGTGTCTGAATTTATTAAGTGCATATATGACTACTAACATCTCTTTTTCTGTGATAACATAGTTAAATTTAGGTCCTTGCAAATTTTTACTAATAAAGTAAATAGAAGTTTCTAGACTAGCTTCTTTTTGCCCCAAAATAGAACCTATAACATAATATGATGCATCAGTATGGATATGAAAGGGAAGTGTCCAATTGGGTCCTTTAAGAACATGTGCTTGGGTTAGTGCTACTTTTAAGTCAGAGAAGGCTTTCTCACACTATGGTGTCCATTGGAATTCAACATCTTTTGTCAATAAATTATACAATGGTCCTGCCATTGTAATGAAATCTTTTATAAACCTCCTATAATACCCTGCATGTCCTAAAAAACTTCTAAAATCTTTTTGTTTACCAGGAGTAGAGAGATTGATAATTACCTCTATTTTAGCAGGTTCAACTTGGATACCATCTTGTGAAATGAAATGGCCAAGAACAACTCCCTCTTGCATCATCATAAAACACTTTTCACTGTTCAGGGACAAATTGTGATCCTCACATCGTTGGAAAACTTTTTCCAAGTGGGTTAATGCTTCCTCATATGTGCCTCCATAAGAAGTAAAGTCATCCATGTAGATCTCCATGCAATCATGTGAGATATCTGAGAATATGGTTACGACTGCTCTCTGAAAAGTATCTAAAACATTACATAATCCAAATGGGAGTACAAAGTAGGCATAGGTTCCCCATGGGTAGGTAAAGGTTGTTTTTTCTTGGTCTTCAGGTGCAATTCTTATCTTGTTAGATCCACTAAAACCATCTAAGAATGAGAAGTATTGCTTACCTGCTAAAGAATTCAACACTTGGTCAATAAAAGGAAGTGGAAAATGATCCTTTTTGGTTGCAACATTAAGTTCTCTATAATCTACATAGACCCTCCATTTTCCATTCTTTTTAGGCACTATAACTAGAGGGGATACCGATTGTCTGTTTTGAAATTGGTTATATAAATCCTACATCTAGCAACTTTTGAAGTTCTCCTTTAGCTATTTCTCTTGATGTAAGATTAATTCTCCTCCGTGGTTGTCTCATTGGTCTACAATTTTCTCTAATATAAATCCTATGTGTGCACAATTTAGAATCAAAACCCTTCATGTCATGGTAATCCCATGCAAATGCTTGCTTGTGAGATTTAAACAATTCTATCAAAGACACATTCTGATCTTGAGTGAGCTTATTATTAATATTCAAAAACTTGCATGGTGATACTTCTATTTTCTTAGTCAATTCAATCATAGATGCTTTAGTAAGATATAGAATTTGTACCTAATGCGGCAATAATGTATGAAACACATATTTGGTTGTAGGAAATTTGTTTGAATTGGGAGCAGGAAGGATTGATTGTAACAGACATGCAAAACTTTATGAACATCCATCTGGTTTCTCAACTGATCCATAATGATTCTGAAAGATGTTAGAGAGTATGCTATCGTCCTCTTGAAGCTGCAAGAAGGGATCCTTATCTATCACCATAAGTTGTGCAACTGATTTGTCTTCATATGTTTCTTCCCCTATGTTAGGCCACACTGGTTGTGTCAAATCAAGTTGAGGTTTTGCTGGGGGATAAAGTGAAAGCTTCTTAGTAGACATGCCATATGAAATTATCATATCTCCTGACCTGTATCCTATAAAAGAATCTGTTGTAGGAAAGCCAGGTCTGCCCAGAATAATGAGATGTCCTCTCAGAGTTACCTTTGGAGATAGAATCATAAAATCAGCTGGGTATTCCCAAGAATCTAGGGTGACTACAAGATCTTCCATCATACCATTAGGTCTAACAGTAGAACTATCTGCTAGTTGCAGGACGGTAGGGGTAGGTCTTAAAGTAGTGATGTTTAAATGTTGCATGACATCTTTTGTCATTACATTGATAGCTGCACCTAAATCAATTAAGGCAATTTGAACTTGGATTTCATTGATAACAATTCCAACTATAGGGCTACCGGGGTCAGAATACTTAGGAACAGTCACCTTCCCAAGCATGATATCAGCTAGTTGACCTACTACATGCACTGTTTGTGGATCTTTTTTCTTTCTTCATGGTTTCTTTAAACAAGCCTCTTTGATTTCCTTGTTGTAGATTGGGACTTCTTTAATGGCTTGGAATAAAGGAATTTTGACACAAACATGTTTCGGCTGATCTATGAGATCAAATATTGGTTCCTTCTTTTGCTTTGTTACTTCCATCTCAAGACTTTGGGGAAATGGAGGTGTTTCATCAGATTTTTGTGGCTGATTGGGTGGTACAAGTGGACTAAGCGAATTATCCTCCTCAACTTCTTTTGGAGGTGACTCAATTATTACTGGGAAAGAGGGTGCTGGAAAATTTGTCTGTGATCAGAGATGTATATTGCTTATGCTTACAACATATGTAAGATATTGATTTGGATCAACATAATAAATAGGTTGTTGTTGTGGTTTGTTGTTTAGATCAGGGACAAGTTGTGCTGGCAATTGAGTAGGTCTAGGTGCACTATCATTTGGGTTAGGAGGAGGCATTAGAGCTTGCTGATGTTAAGGTTGTTGAGATGGTTGCAGGTAACCAGTAGACTGGTTTGGCCATTGCTGTCCTCCCCTCCATTGGGATGCCTACTGCCAAATCCCTTGAGGTGGTTACCAACCCCCTTGAGGTGCTACCATGGAGATGGGGAGTTCTGATAACTGGGTCATGTATTTTGATTATTCCAAAGTTGTGAATGAAAATTCCCATAGTTTTGTGGGTAAGAAGGCTGCCACTAACTATTAGGATTATAACTATTTGTATAAGGACCATTGAAAGATAGTGGGGCTTGATGCATACCTTGTTTTGGAGCCCATGGCCTTCTTTGTGCAATGTAGAAAATTTGATCATCATCTCCTTCAATTGACTTGAACTCTAGTGGAATTGGTTTTCTTTCAATATTAGCTATTGTTTTGCACTTGCAATCCTTTCTCTTTTGTCTATAGTGAGGGCAATATTATGCCAACATTGCCTCTGCCTCCTCGTGCTTGTTTTTGACTTGAAGTGTATCCAGCTGAGTAGCCATATTGTTTATGATGTCTTTCTTGAAATCTGGTAGCAAGTTAGTGATCTCCATCCTTGAGACTCCATTAGTGGAGGATTTAGCCATACTACGTTGGTAACCTCTACCTTTCTTGATAGCTACTCTAGAGTAGTTTTGACATATTTTATTGATGTATTCCCAAGGGACTTGAGTCAATTCTTGTCCTCCCATTAGGTCCAAGGCTTCAGTACAACTCTCATTGATTCCTTTGAGGAAGAGCAACTTTTGAGATTCTTGACTGAGTGCATGCTCTGAGGATTTTTGCAAACAAAATAAGAACTTTAAAATGTAATCCTCCAAACTCTCGTCTTCCTTTTGCTGCATCGAAAAGATGTCATCTCCCCTCATATTACCACTTCTACAATACTCTTTATATTTCTCAAGAATCTTTGTTTTCATGATGTCCCAACTATTTACAACATCTCTTCCCAAACTCATGAACCATCTTAATGCTACTTCTTTCAAAGTAGTAGGAAACAATTTAAGCCTATGAGCATCTGTGGTGTAGTCATAGCTTCTACAGAGGATATAAAATTGAAACATAAAAATATTTGTGTTCTGTATTAGCATACCATACAATTTAGGGAGAATTGAAGTAGGGATATTCTTGAAATTATTAATATCATTTTGACCAGTGATAGGGAATTCAAAAGTAGTTTGGTTATTTTGATTTTGTGCAACCATCCTTGGTTGATAAGGTATCAAGCAAATGGGTTGTCAAAAGGATTTTGGTCAACTGGATCTTCACGATTGCTAAAATTGGCAAATATATCAGTGAAAGTATTTATTTCTTGATCTCTTCTTTCCTCTGGCTGATTAAGGGCTTCTTCTAAGTAATTATCAGGATAGGGGTCATTAGGAAGAAATCTCTCTAAGGCATCTCTTCTCCTATACATGCAATATTAACTCTGAAATAATAGTAGATTATTACTATATAAAAGTGAAAACTATATATAAAAAACACTCTTGACACTACTAGAAATAAAATACAACTACAAATGACTATGAAAGGTTTCCTAGTTTGACACCATCCTCGACAACGGTGCAAAAAATGTTTGTCCCCCTTAATGGTTCTAATAACTAGACTCTGAGGCCATGACTTAGGAATTGGACATCGATACTCAACATTTATATGATCATCATGAAAGCTCATTTCTCATTTCTCTGTCTATATAGAAACTACATTTAATTCAGAAAAAATAGGAACTCAGTCCATAACAAGCAGGCAGAAAACTACTTTGTCTATCTTGGCTGCAGGAACAGTGAAATGATGATTTCTAGTGGTTGTGGGAACACTCAACTGCCAGGACATCAAACTAAATACTGAAAGAAAACAACTACTAAATACAAAAGATGGAATCCTTACTAAGTGGGCCCCCTTAGCAAATCTTCACAAAACTCAACTAAGTGCTACAAACTGGAATATTATCTTATTAATTTGAAAACACTTGCTACATCATAGTATCTGCTGAAAACTGTTCTGCAATAAAAGACTAAAAATTATAATAGCTGATGTTCACTGTCCTTGAGAAGGGATATTTGAACTTGTTTATAATAAGGAAACTCCTAACTAACTCTAACTACTGGCAATTCCACTCCCAAAACATTAGGAGGATATCATTTATTACAACATAAGAAAGACGATAAGGAGTTACACTCTAAATAGGAAACAGTCAAGCTGTTTCAACTATAGAGGAAATCTAGCTTAACTATCCCTCCTAGATTTGTTCTCCTACAAACATGAATATCGGAGTTTCATAATTACACTTTCTGAGCTGTAGATAACCGACTATTGACTCCTTCAATACTCATTTTGCTGAGACTTTGTCTTTAACCAACTAACTAGCATTAACTCCCATGTTGTGAACCTTTGACCATTTCCTGTTCTTCATTAACTCCTGCATTATGTCATTCGCATGTACAAAACAAAGGTATATCTATTCTATATCATAATAACATTTATCTAACTACATGAAAGATTAATATGGATAAATCGCATAGCATGGCCACTTCATCATTAATCATAATTTCAACCAAAAGGAATATATATAAGGGCAAGTTAATGCCATTTTGTCAAGTTCATAAAAATATAACAAGATCATTGTTTTAATAGAGTTTTAGGACAGATAGTATCTAGACCCTTGTCAAAACCTAGTAAAAGTATAGAAAACATAGAAAAAATTGAGCCATTATTTGTGCTCATCAGGGATGACATAATTGCCCTTCTTGAAACACATGAGTATGCGGGTTGTAAGGTATCGATTTTTGAAGGCTACATGAATATATCAATACATGGAATGAGCTAATTAAAAGTGGAAAAGGACATGGAGGGGTAACAATCTTAGTAAGAGAATCTTGGAAAAGAATTATACAAGTGAAAAAGGAAGACCCAAATAAGCAGTGCATATGGATAAAAATAGATACTAAAAAGATGATAATTTATCTTGCAGCATGTTACTTTGGTCCTCATAATTCAAAGTTCTATAAGAAGAAAAAAATAGACAAAGAAGACCCATATACAACCATGAAGAAGGATATATCAACATACAACAACAAAGGAGAAATCGTCTTAATTGGGGACTTTAATGCCATAATAGAAAATAACCAATCTCTTTGCCTTAGCAATGGAGAGGGAATAAGGGACGATTGTTTATGGTTAGAAGAGGAAGGGAATAAAAAGTGGGAAAGAGTATCTCAAGATGAAAAAGGAGCTATCACACAATATGGGGCATAATTGTTGGGAGTTTGTAGCTTATATGATCTTATCATATGCAATGGTTTAAAATCTTGTCCAAGCTTAGGGAACATTACATGCCACACCTACAATGGTCAAAGTGTAGTGGACTATGTTATAAGATCCAAGAAACTTATGACAAGTTTTATAAACATAGAAGTGAAGGATTGCCCCATAGAAAAGAAATGACATCGCAACCCAATATATGTAAAGATTAACATGCAAAAAGACAATCAACACCAAGAGAAGATACAACAAATAAAAAAGAAAGAGGTTACTCAAGGAACAATCCTTTTAATATACGAAAACCATGAAGTCTTTTGAAGAATGCTGAAAAATAACTACATGAAATAGGAGCTAAAGGAGTGAACAAGTAAAATAAGGAAACAATAGGAAGTGTCAAGCTGACCTTGATAATACTCAAGGCACTCAGCTCATGCAAAAGATCTAGGCCTAAAAGAAGCAACTAGAATAACATCTCGACAAACCTGTGGTATGATGAAGATTGGAAGGCAACAAAAAAAATGGTCAAAGTATGGGGTAATAACAAGGAATATGCAAAGCTAGTAAAAATGAAAAAAGAGGCTTATATGCAAACAAGAAGAGAAGAGCTGATTTTGCTTGGGAGGCACAACCCAAGAGGATTTTGGAAAGAGTTGCAACAAAAAGATACACTCAAAGAGAATAGCATCATGGATCTTCAATGAATAGAATATGCAAAGCAGCTATATAAGAGAGTACAAGATAAATATATTCCTCCAACAATCAATTCAAGAATTAAACTCCTCTTTGAACAATATTGAGGAAGGAATTTGTTGGTGTAAATTATGCCTCATAATTACACTTTACTTAAGTTGACGTAGGATAATACATCTCATAGTAGTTGGGATATGAGATATGTAATACCCCTACCCTAATCAGATCCTTTTTGACCTCGTTGACCATGGTTGAATTTTCAGTGGCTTACGTTGATGGTCGATTTATTATGATTGTGATGTTTTTAATCCCGGTATTAAGCTTTGGAGTTTTATTTGGTGAATATGATTATGCATTATTGCCTATCGAGGAGTAGATGTTGATTAGGCACTATTTCTTTGAATGAGTAGATGTTAATTTTGCTTATGCATTGTATTTTATAAATGATGAAATGTTAATTTTATTCATGTGTTACTAACGATGGACTAACACATTTACTTCATGTGTGAGTTATGTGTGTGTGTGTGTGTATGTGTGGTTCGGTGATGCAAGAATTGCAAGTACAAGGTACTGACTTCACCTGGCTCCACAGGTCTGAGCGTACCTAATTAACCTGATGGAAGTAGAGGAGATGGTTTTAAGGCCCTAAATGTCATCCCTAGCCTTGCTCGATTATGAGCGTTGTTAGTCATTTGTCAACCGTGTCGGATCGCCAAGTAGGCCACATTTATGACGTTGGTATGTGGGTCATGTCTCTGTTTTGTTTAGTTGAGTTTGCATGTTATGCGTTTTGTGAATTTAATTATTCTCTTCTTATGTGATTTAATGAGAAATTAATTATTAATACCTTATGGTTATTAATAATTAATGTGTATTGCGTTTATTAAATTAAATTAAGAATAAATTATTAAGAGTACTTTCGTGGTTAAATAGATAATCAATCATTCTTAATTGTTTAGTTAAATCAATTGTTTTATTTATTTCATTAGTGGAATTTCTATTGTGCCTTGTCCATTTGAGAAAAGTTATTTTGATTTAAAAAAATAAAAATAAAAATATCTCGATGGCTTTTTGTGTGAGGGAATTAAGTTTTAAATTAAGAAAGAATTTAAATATTTTGTTTTAAAATTTGGAGAAAAGAATTTCAATTGGCATTTTGTTTTTGAGAAAAGGAAAAATTTCATGAGGGAAATAAATTTTGACCTAAAAGATATTTTGAGGAAAAAAAATTCTTTATTTTGGAAAAATTTCTCTAAATAAGGGGTCTTTTGCATTTTGAAAAAAAATTGGCTCTCTGTGCTTGGAGGTGGATTTGCTAGAGGTATTGAAGAAATTTTCAAGGGGATTCAGTTGGGTGTAAAGTTTTGAATCCATCTTCCATTTTTCATTTCCAGGAAAGCAATTGAGGTAAGGTTTCAAATCTCTGGTTTGAATTTAGTGTTGATTTTGAAATCTCTGTGTGTTTGTGAACAAAGCTTCTCTGTTTTGTTGTTTAAATTTCCCCATGAGAATCTCTAATTTGTTGAGCAAAAGGAAATAATTATGGGTTGTTAAATCTGAGTTGGGGAGGTTTTTTATTTTAATATTTTGTGCCCATTCTTGGGTTGGCATATGGATAAACAAACTCTTTTACCTGCAAATTGTTGGTTGTTGATGTTTTTAAGCAACTGTATAATTTATTAGTTCTTTGTTTTGGCATTACAGAGAAAAGGGAAAATAATTTGTATTGAGCTATGGAGTTACGATTTTAAAGTTTTTTTGGATTTTTATCAAATTCTATTTTTTTTTAAAAAGAGATTGTTTTTTTTTATATATAAATTTTGGGGCTTTCGGTGCCCTATGGGCAACCCCATCATGGGTACCCATGGGCTGTGGGTGTGCCACGTCACACCACAACCATGGGCGCCCCATAGGAACCCATGTTGTGGGTGTCGTGGGCACTCCACAACCATGGGAACCCACACTATGGGTGCCATGGCACTCCTCAGCGGTGGGGGCCGTGAGGAACCCATATGGTGGGCCTCCCACTCACCGCCTCCCTCCTTTGGTGGGCCCCACAGGTTGTAAAAAAAAAATTAATTTAATTTTTTTATATATTATTTTAATATATATAGTATGTTTTTATTATTATTATATGTTTTAAATATAATTAGTAGTTAATTATGTTTAATTTAATCAGATTTGAATAAGTTATTTTGTACTTAGAATATCCGATTTTAATATAATAATATATATGTATTTGATTATTATTTTTGGAATTATAGTCAAACTGGGTCAACATGAATTAGATAGGAAAACAAATCCACTTTCAAGTATAAATGATGGTTTTTGTTTCATATATGTATATATATAAATGTGAAATTTGGATTTACAAAAGTATGAATTTAATGCTAATATTGATTTGATATTATTAACTTTGGAAAATAAAGTTCTTATTAGTAATCATAGAGTAATTTAGTCAAGATGGGTTCAGATGAAAAGATCTATATTTGGATGAAATAATGGCCAATTTAGATTGCGACTTGCTTTTATTTTGAAAAGATTGCTTGGCGGTTATATTGCAAGTGAAACCTGTTATAAGACAATTAATGGTTTGGAAACTTATGGCTTAAATTTTTATTTAAAGGGATATTTTCTTGTGTGTGTGGGTATCGATTTTAAATCAAGGCATTGTGCAAGTCTATTTAATTGAAAGAGCTACAATTAGATAACAATAGCTTTTAATTATATTTTGAATGGTCTTTATGATTTCTTAATATGGATATGTTTAGTGTGCAAGTGAACCTTTTGGGTATTTACTCTGATTGGTGGATTTTGATGTTCGATTTGAAAGAGTCATTCGCGTGTTTATGTTGGTATGTTGTTGAATGCGAGTCGATTGTGCAAGTTAATTTGTTAAGTTTGATTTTAGCTGTACTTTCTTTATTCTAGTTGTGGTCTTGTCTTGTGAATAGACCAGTTGTTCATTTTCACACCTCCAATTGGTTTAACCTTGGTAGAAGGTTTGTATAACCAAGTTGTTTCTTCAATTTTGTGTTGAACTCCCTATATTGCTTGGCTTTTGTTTTTTTTCTTGGAGTTCTTTGGAGGTTGTGTAGTGCCATAAGGAAGAGTGGCTTCTAAGTGGGGGTCAGGGCCCAAAGTGGCTGCTGGGATAACCCCTTGGAAGTTGAGAGTAATAAGTGATAACTTAATTAATTAACTGGGGATTGGGTTCTACAAACATTAATCAAGATTAATGGTGCCCCGCTCATGGTTGAGTGCTAGTACAGACTCAGGATGCAGTGGGAAGGCCTGGAATGGCAAAACAACTACCTTGTCTTCACAAAAGTTTTGTTGGGTGCGCATGAGTCATGGATGGGGGCCGGGGGTTCAGGAGAGGTTACTTGGATAACCTAGGATGGGGGTTGGGGCCTATGGAGGCCTTCCAGGATAACCCATACTAGCTATGCGATGACACTCTACCCTTATGTTCACTAGTGTGTATTCTTGTGTTGGCTTTACTTGGAGTACTCTTGTGGGAGTCATATTTGTATGCTTATGCCTTATGCAAGTACCCGATGTACATGTTAGACCATGTGATGCTTTATTTTGGTTTGCTTGAGGGCCTTATTACTATCTCCTAGCATGGAGGGGTGGTCCTTTTTGGGCCACATGGTTGGGTGATAGTGCCACTTTCCATCAGGTATTTTGTTCGTGCTTTCTTGCGAGGAATTAGCTTCACAGGTACTCCGAATGTATCTCTTGGATTTACTCCACTCCTTGTACCGGTTGGATCCTCTTTGTTCTTCTTGGATCATATTTGTATCTCTTGGACCTTATGTAGTCAGTTGTATCATATGTTTATGTGCATGTCTTCACGACAGTTGTAATTTGATGTAATCGTTATGTATTTTTATGAGACTTGGTGTTTTAAGTACAATTGTAATATTATGTTATCCTTGTAATGTAAAAACAATGTATTATGATGAGATTTAGATGATATGATTTATATCTTTAATTAAAATCATTGTTGTAATGAAATTGAATGTATTATCATGAATGAAGCATAGAAAAGTTAATGTTATCACATGCAAAGTATGAAACAATCATTGTTTAGTGTAATTAAGTTCCTAATGGATAAATATATTTCATAAGTGGATTAATTGACCTTAAGTAAGGATTAGTTTAATTAAGTAATTCACGTTGGGAAACCCTTTAGGAGTTTGAGTTAAGTCTTCCGTTTGTGCAATTTGAATGCAATGTTTACCTTAATGCATTTATGCGTTCAGTATGTTAAAAAAAAATATATTTTACTCTTTTCGAGTGTTTGTAGTTGTATCCTTTAGGGTTTCTTGTCAGGGAATTACATGATACTTAGGGAAGTGTGCACATAGAGATGATGCATGTAGGAGAAATTCCACCTTTTGTGGTCTTATCTTGTTGTTACATTCCACCTTCAGTGGGTGATCCACCTCTTGTGGAATATTTAATTTTTTCTCCTACCTACCCTCACGTACCCTTGTTTCTCATTGGGCCACATGTCATGATCATGTGCTCACATATCCATATGGCCTTTCCTTTATAAGCAGGCTCATCTTACATTATATGTAATGATCCAATTTGAATCTTGATTAGAATACAAATTATTCTTATCAAATCTATAGTCTCTCTTTTGTGATTTTCAGTGTGCTCTAGATCTTGGCTATTTTTGACAAATCCTTACACGATATGAGAGCCATTCGGGATTCATTGAGTAGTCTATTTGGAGAAATTTTGCAGTAATTCATTTTTAGATCTAAGGAGCTGCACATTTTGGGGGCATACTATAGCAATTTCAACCTCACCATTGTGTCCAGGAGGCCATTTTCATGAAAATCAAGTATAAATTTGTCTATATTTGGTGAAAAGTGTATTTCGGGCTTTAAGAAATTTTTTTCCCATTTGGGTGTACGGTATGGATTTTGTAAAAAAAATAAATTATTGTAGTGTCCTAAATTTTACTCCCTTACATTTTAGTCCACATTTTGGCCCTCCTCTCAGCGTTCATGTCCCAAAGTCAGACTAGGACCTAACTTCGCTCATATCATGCAATTCTAGCATTTTCACTTTTCACATCACATGGTCGTTTTGTTCTGGCCCTAAAATGGGGCAGGACTAGGGTGTGGCATCATGGTCCTCATTGCGACTAGGGTGTGGTGCCTTGGTCCTCTCAAATAGGACCTTAATTTGGCCCATCTCAATGACCAGAATGAGCTAGTGAGAATTTGATCTCCATGTTGACCCATGCCAAAAATTAAGATGTCTTTCAATGAGCAAGTATATAAGGAGGCCTTCCCCTCTCATTTCAGGTTCATAAGAGGATAGGATTAGAATCACAAGGCATCAAACAATCAAGCATTGAAGCACTCATCATCAAACATTTTTAGAGATCTTAAAGACTGCATATTCTTTATTTTTCTATTGTGGAGCAACGTTACATCATTCATATGCAAGCATGTGTGTATGATTAGGGTTTTGTCATGTTCATGCCATTTCATACAACATATGTGGTTACATTCAAGCAACAAAGAATCATTACCAATTATTGGAAATCTAAGGTATATCTTTCCATCATTTATTTCAGTATTTGTAATATTTCATTCAAGGTTAACTCCTAAACCAGGGTTTGACTTAGGCAAGCCCCTATTCCCAACACATTTCCCCTTCTTTATGTGTGTAGGAACTAGGTATGAAGCTGCGATCTTAAGAATAAGCATTATTTACAGTGACGAATCAATCCCCCTTTGGAGTGTGAAAAGTTCAGAGGACTAGGGTGTTGGGAACCATGGTCCGAACATTTTAGGAGCTCTTTTTGGGAACAAGTCTGAATCTACTTACATTTCTCAAATCTGGGTTTATGGCTCAATCTGATGACTATAGCTTGTCGTTTCTGCATTTTTACCTTCATTTCCAAAACTTTTACCCTAATTTTAGCAATTCAACTTACAAAAGAGGTTTTATTACTTCACATCATAAATCCCCCCATTCCAATCCAATCCAATCAGAATCCTCTGTCCTAATCCATGACAATTTGTGACTAAATCTATTGGATTGGAACCCTCTTTTGAATGTAATGGTCCCCAAGTCATAAAATTAGTGGTTTTCATATATCTAATGGTGGAAACCCTAATTTTTCACCATTAAATTTTGGTGAACCTAACTCTTTACACCTTTATTTCTAATTTATGTTCTTAGATTTGAGTGTTTATGCAATTTAAATTCAAATTTACATTTACAATTTTAATTTCCAATTGAATTTAAAAAATTTAGAGGTTAATTTCACAAAAACCTTAATTTTTAATTCTAAAATTGAGCTTGTGGATTGTTTAAATTGGATTAATTGCTTTAGATCTTATTTATAAACATTTCAAAATTTAAACTCAAATTCATAGATCTCATTTGATTCAAATTACATAAATTTAGAGGTTTAATTCATAAAAACTCTAATTTATTTTGGCTAATTGGAATTGTAGGTTGCATAATTCATCACTTTACTTTTCAGATCTAATTTTAAAACATTCTTAATGGAATTTAATAAATCTGATTTATTTTCTATTTCACATATGATTACCTTACTTTTCACTTATATTTACAAAATCTTGTGTTGGATAATGGCTTCTTTCATTTCACATTGCTTCTCTTCATTCATTGCACTTTGGCATATTATGTTGTTAGAGTTTCAAAATTCCTTCCTTTCAATCAATTTGACCTATTGAATCCCTCACCTTGTCCTCTCAATCCTCTCCCACTTTCTCTCAATCTTAACCCTTCATTCTAAATCAATCTTGTTCCTCCATTTTGGCCTCCTCCAATCTATAAATTGGAGTCTCCTCCCTTCACAATTCATCCACTTCTATTGTATTGTCTTGTTGCTCATTTGAGAATCAAAAACCTTTATCATACCATCATAATGCCAAAATATTGTCATAGCTCATATATCCTCTATCACCCTTAGCCAACTCATCATCCCATCTTGTTGTGTAGTGGAGAGCAATCCACATATCATCCATCAAAGGAGCAAATCAAGTGGAGCAATAGGGTGCATCTACTTCATGAAGGTCAATTAGAGGAAGAGAAGATAACTAAGGTATACTGGTTGTTTTGTATATTTGAATTCTTTTATTTGTGTTTTATTTTATTATGCATTGATCATTAGGCCTTAGGGTTTTCCCCTCTTCAAGAGCAGTCAAATTTGTTGAGCATGGGGATTCTCAAGCCTTCAAAGTCTATGGATTTGGTAGTTAATCAAGGGAATACAGAGAATCAAGGAAAGGATTCCAATAAGAAGCAGAAGAAGTTCAAGCCTAAGACACAACAAGATAGAGAAAAATATTTCTCTCCACAAAAAAAAGGATTCTACTTCCTCACTTAAGGGAAAATCATATAAGGAGAGGATTTCTTCTTCATATTGCAAGAAAAATGGTCATGATGAGCATCATTGCCACACCAAGCAAATTGACGAGTTAACCAACATCATAAAGAAGAACAACATTGATTTTACATCCACTTGCAAGAAGAAGGATTCATCTCCTTCCCCTTCCTCATAGTCAAAAAGAAAGGGACAAGCTCTTTGTGCTACTACAAGTCATGATTTAAGGAGATGGATTCTAGATTCAGGAGCTTCTCATAATATGACATCTTTGTAGTCTATGTTCTCTTCATTTGAGCATTGCAACATGCCACCAATTTTGATGGGAAATCATACATATATGAATGTGATTGGGAAAGGATCTATTTCCATTGGGGATAACTCCTTCAATACTATGTTGTGTGTACCCCATTTGACAAACAATCTTCTTTCCATCTATTAGATCACTCATGGGGAAACAAGGAAAATTGTGGAGTTCACACTTGATTCAATTATCATTAGAGACTTAGAGACTAGAGCTATTATTGCTATAAAGGTGGTGGATCATGCATCTCGGTTGTATTCCTTTGTATATTTTTTCCTATTGATGAGGTTGATTCTTCAGATGATGATCACACTTATTGTGTTGATTCAAATATCAAGGATAACTTTGGTTACTTGAACTTGGGTTTTCTCACATGTGACCACATTATTGAGACTATAATTTCATCTTCTCCTATTGATATCACATCACCTCTTGCACTTGATAATGCAGATGATGCTACATTTTTTCCTTCTTGTGATTCAGTGTAGCAGGATATTCCTTGTCTTCTAGCTTTAGTTCTTTGGAGTGACTACTTGAGAGACATTCCAGGTTAGTTTGTGGAGTCATACATTATATATTTGGGAGACATCATTGATGAAATTCATCTTCTCTTTGATGAAGATGATCCTTCTTTATTTGTTGCAAGGGAACACTCTGACCCTCTTGTTCACTCTCTACATGATCATTCTTTTGAGGTTGACATGCATGTGGATTCTTATGTAGAACACTTGGAGGTGGTCTCTTTATCCTTAGAGGAGACATGGAAGGATTTGGATCATGTTATACATTCATCTCCACTAGATCTTGGATTGCCTTTTTCAACAGTGTGGATCAGTACACCTGATTTGGAGGGGGAAACTTTTAGCATCGACATGGGGACACTTGAGTTTTTTTCCTATATCTTCCCTTCATGATTGAGGAGACTTCATGGACATACCTTTCGATTCATTTCTTCCTAAGGGGAGGAACGTTGTTCGATGATTATGGAGTAGCTTCTTCATTCAGTTTTGAGCTTCTACCATTGGTACAAATTCTACATTGAGGGGGGGATACTTGGCCTCTCTTCTTATCTCTTATGGGGGGACTTTTTCCTCACTTGGGGTTTTGTCCTTCCCATACTTCTTTGAGGTTTCCTTTGTATTTTCATCTCACTTTTGGGGCAGAGTTTTTTCCCATTGGGTTTTTCTCTCTTTCTCCATTTGTGAGAGATTGCATTTCATTGCATTTGCATTTGTAGATGGGTACCTAACATGGCCTAGTAGCTGGGACCCATCTTGCATTATTAACTTGAGTAAACATTCCCCTAATTTGCACTTAAGGGGGGGTGTTGGTGTAAATTATGCCTCATAATTACACTTTACTTATGTTGAATTAGGATAATGCATCTCATAGTACTTTAGATATGAGACACTTACGGAAGTGTGCACATAGGGATGATGCATGTAGGAGAAATTCCACCTTTTGTGGTCTTATCTCATTGTTACATTCCACCTTTGGTGGGTGATCCACCTCTTGTGGAATTTTTTTTTCTCCTACCTACCCTCATTTGCCCTTGTTTCTCATTGGGCCATATGTCATGTTTGTGTGATCACATATCCATATGGCCTTGCCTTAATAAGTAGGATCATCTTACATTATATGTAATGATCCAACTGATGGTATTTTTCATCTTTATTAAAATACATTTTATTCTTATCAAATCTATTCCATTTTTTGTGCTATTCATTATGTTCTAGATCTTGGCTATTTTTGACAAATTCTTATAGAATTAAAAAACTTGCGTTGGGAAAAGGTAGAGACATAGATGCCATACAAGGGGAATATTTAAGATGGGGCTTGGAAATTATCATGCCTCACATCAAAAGAATATTCCATGGGGTAAATCCAAAATAGGTTTTCCACAAATTGGACAACTAGTGTTGTCATCCCTTTTCTCAAAAGTGGAGATATCAACAACCCCTCAAATTATCACACCATAATGATCAATCCTCTTTTTGGTAAAATTTTTGGGAGCATGAAATAAAGATGAATCAGTACTTGGGCTAAAAAGGAGGGAAAGAGATAAAAAGGGCAAGCAGGCTTTAGGACAAAGCATTCCACCATTGACCATTGCATCACACTTAGACATTTGATTGAGATTTCTTGGGACAAACAAGGAGGGGAATTATTTTTCTATTTTGTTGATTTCAAGACAGCTTTTGACATGATACCTAGAAGCAAATTGTGGAGTAGAATGGAAGAATTGAAAATTCTGAAACATTATAGGGTTGTTGTTCACAGATTGTATGACCAAGTCTAGGCAAAAATCCAAACCAAAAATAGATTATTAATAGGCTTTAGAAGTGACATTGGGGTCAAGCAAGGTTGTCCATTATCCCCTACTCTAGATTTGGTATATACATTGACAAATTAGAGTAATGGATAGATAAGTTTGGTGGTGGTGGAGTCCACTTGACCAAGTATGTAATAAAGCTACTTTTATATGTTGATGAATTTATTTTAATGGAAAAAACAACACAAGATTTGAAGGAACATTTGAAGGCTCTAGAACTCTTTTTCTATTAGGTGAGTACATGCAAGTGAACACTAGCAAAACTAAGGTCGTGATCTTTAATTTGAAAATAATGAAGGTTCGTAGAGAATTTTCTTTTGAAGGCATCGCCTTACAAACGGTTAATGAATATAAATACTTTGGCCTTGACTTCCACAATAAACTCAACTGGGAAACATGTAGAGAGAAATAATACAAGGGGCATGGAAAGCTCTATACTCCTTACAAAATAGATGAAGGAGCGCTGAATTATGGGACTAGAGAACTAAGAAAAATCTTTTTGGCCTTCTTGTGGTTCTAGTGGTACTTTACCAATGTGAAGTATGGGGCAGCAACACAACAACTAGAAAATGGAGACATATAGAGGTTATAAAAACATCTAATTACAAATAGCCTCAAGATTAAATCATCTATTCCAAATGAGATTGTCCTAGAAGAGTTTGGGGCTTTTCCTATTGAGGCATTGGCTATGTTCTGGTTGCTAAGTTATCTAAGAAAACTAGAAAACATGGAGATACATCGTTGACCAAAAATAGCAGTAGAAGGGAAGTTAAACCGAAGGAAGAACACATAGATGAAGCAAAACATTAAATGGATGAATAAGTGGGATATTATCTTAAGAGATTACCCAAATAACAATAGACAAATTAAAAAGTGTGTACAAGAAAAATTCAAAGAAAGTATGTGGATAGGACAACTTATGAGAAAAAAGGAATGCTACATCAAACATTTCAATCCTACACATGATCATATGCAAAAGAACTACATAGGTATGGAAATAAAATGGAAAGCAAAAAAGTTAATTGCTTGGATAAGAACCAGTTCGCATCAACTTAGATGAGAAACTAGAAGATGGATGATACCTAGAGAGGAGTGGGCAAATAGAAGATGTAGTATTGAACATAAGGAGTGGTAGAGATAGAATGGTATTACATCATGGAATGTGCAACTTACAAGGATATTAGGATCAATTATATTGAGATGCTAAAGGTAAACACCTTGGGTAACCTCTTTGAAGAAGAAATGATAACAAGAGTTGCATATTTTTTGATCAAGATACATAGTAGAAGATCAAGGATGCAGAAGGAAAATGAGGTTCAATAAACACAATGTCTTGGAATCTACATGCTTTGTTTTGCTAGCAACCCATGGGTTCATTAGGTTATTTGGCCTCGTGGGTGTTATTTAAAACATTCATTAATTCATTTTGGGGTAGGCCTTCTCTTTACGCTCTTCACTCTTTTTTCATGTAAATAATACCAAACAATCTAAATATTTGAATGGAAAAATATGCAAACAATGTAAAAAATATGGGCTCACTTTTATTTTTGTGCGAATGAAAATAAATGGGCAAGATTAAATTCATAATCTTGCACACCTCTCCAAAATTTGACACCATTTATCTTTCAAGTTAGAGCCTTTTCTCTCATAGGGAATGCCTTCGATGTTAGTAACATCTATTAAAATATTTAGGTTAATGTTGGTAAAATTATTAACAAATAATTAAAAGAGTAATGGGATGATTGATAGGTATAGATATAAATAATTTTATTGGTCTATTTTTTTAATATTCACATTTTTGTTTTTGACTGATAAATGATTTACATGCATGTCTAGAACTTCTATAGCATCTTTAAGTACTTTCACTGCTATTATAATAACTACGCATTTTGGTGAAAAAGTATATTATGATCATTAGTGGTAAATATTAGTACTAAATGAATGGGGCACAATATTCTAAATGAGAATAGATGATATCAATATTTTAAAGTAGACTCTCTTTAATTTAGCATCTCATTAAACTTCTCTCATATATTTACTATTTGAGAGATCCACTAGAAAACTAAAGAATGAATTATGGTCCATTATGGATTCAAGTGCTAATAATTCATAATTTTTCTTTCAAATTATTGCAACTACAACCACATATGAAGGTATGCCAACATTATTGTTTAGCTAAAATTAAATTACTTAAAGTATGAAAATATTAGTATCACTTACAATTAGGTTATGTAAATCGTATACATCATGATTTGTATAAAATTAAACAATTTTCAAAGGCAATTTCACATTCTCATATAATTTATATGAAGGTTATATTAAAAAATATATTTTTGTATGGATATGCATCCATGAATTATTAAACAATAAAATTGAAACATTTTAGTGAAAACATTTGGCTCATTTTGTCGTGGTTTTTTTTACATCATTATAGATAGCTTCTTTGTTTCTTTGTTGTAATATTTTCTATATTACCTTTAAAGCTACCTATTAGATTGACTTGGCTATCACTACCTAGAACTAGATATAAGACATCAGGAATATGAATAGTGAAAGCCATTTTATTTATTAACTAGCTTTGGAGGCCATTCCCCTAGTATGTTGATCAGAAAAAATTACAAAAATACATCAACCCATAAACATGGGTGCCTCAGTTTTGCACATTTCTTCAATTTTTTTCTTTTGTTAATGACCTTAAAATCATTTGATGCTTGATTTTCAACAATGATGGTTTTTTCCTCTTTAATTATATCCATCCTTGATCTATCTAAGATTCTTCAAAGCAAGCAACTTTCTAGGAAACTAGTGGTTCTTGAGAGTTCTTAAGATTTGTTGACTTTGTGATTGATGAGGCAACAAAGTCACCCTCATCTAATTTAATTCTAGGCGTTTCTCCATAGGTAGAATACAAAGCACCAATTATTGGAGGGGGTATTGGTTTTGAGTTATTTCTTGGGGAAGAATGAGATGAAATTATAACATTCTAAGTGTTGGGAGCAATAACATAGTGTTGAGGATCAACCCCAATCCACCAAGTGGGCTTACCACTTGATTCTAGATTATCAAACATGTGGGTAGACAACTTTTGATATTTGGTTCAAAATGATTAGTTGAGTGCATTTTCAATGCTTAAAATCTATTTTTTGATAATCTAGTGACTACTTCTTGTAGTGTTTGCCCACCTTTAGCGTACCTTCAACAAAATTTCTATAAAGAGCCCTTTGCATAGATCCATTTCTATGCATATACAGATACAAATAGAAATTTGATAATTAATTATCTATTTTGAATTGCAATGATACTTCCCCATCCTACAAACAATCTAATTCATAGAATTGAAAGGGAAGATAGGATAAGAATACCTAAAGTATTATGGAGGAGAAAGTCTCAAAATATTGTACAGGAGAAAGTCTCATTAATCATGGACAAGAAGTCTTCTTGGAGAAGACAAGCACAATTTTCCAACACCCATTCCTTGTCTGCATGAGACTCAAATTCAAGGATGAAAATCTCCTAGCATAGGGAAATATACAAATTTCTTCCTCCATGAAGTCTTTTCAATTTTCTAAAATCCAAGCATGCAAGTCAAATCTACATATTATGGCATTATTTTGTAAGAACTCTTCCATATCACTAGCCAGAAAATCCAAATATGTTTTTGGAAAAATGGTGGAATGACTTACAAGAGTGATAGAAGCATGTAAGACAGAGTCACAGATCCAAGTGTAGGGTTTTGTTGGAAAAGAAGATGATGGTGGTGCATCCATCCACCCTTAAAAAAATCATATATCCATTGTGTAGGGCCTTCACGTTTGGTGTCATGAGAGAGGGATTAATCATCGACCAAGGGGGGAATGGGAGATGGCATGAGCTCTAGCACTAGAATGTAGGACATCCATAAAGGTAAGCCTGCCACCAAAGACTGGATAAAATGCCAAGTGACTGGAGGCATTAATGACAAATCTCCCATCACCATGAGAAAGATTAGCCAATCCAAGGCAACCATCACCCACAGAGAGAACTGATTGAGGAGTCCCAAGTGTAGAGCAAAAAATTACTAGAGTAGTGAAAGCGATATTTTGTCTATTGTACATTTTGTGAAATAGTTGTGTACTTTGCAATGGGCAATAGTTATCCAGGTAAAAAAAATGACATGCCTAAGACCATGTCTTACCATCATTCCATGCCTCGTGCCGTAGGGGGGCCCCACTAGTTGTCATCATGTGTCCAGTTGGGGTCAACGGATGGACGACGAGATTCGTGGCTTGAACGACAGTGTATTAGATCGGCCAGGAACAGGCAAGACCATCATGGTTACTCAACTTCTAGCAGGAAAGTTTTTTGAATAAACCATATAATGACTGACCATTATATTTGTATTTCTTTTATCATTTGTACTTTTGAGGCTCGTGGGGCTCAGCAAAAGCAAGTAGCTATGAGGAACGAATGCATGTAGCTCTAAATTTTCATTGATAGGTGTTTTATGTGTATACACCTAAAAATTGGCTATGAGCAATTAAATAAATATTTTATATTTATTTAATATTTATTCTTCTATTAAATAGTTAATTCGAAAAGAATAATTAATTTAATTCATTTTCATATCTTTCTATTAATTAATATTTTATTAATTAATTCATTATCCTATTCTTCCGAATTAATTAAATATCTAATATTTAATTATTCCTCTAACCAAGTTAATTAAATATCTAATATTTAATTATCTTATTCCTCTAATTAATTAAATATCTAATATTTAATTATTCCTCTAACCAAGTTAATTAAATATCTAATATTTAATTATCTCATTCCTCTGATTAATTAAATATCTAATATTTAATTATTCCTCTAGCCAAGTTAATTAAATATCTAATATTTAATAGTTATTCTCCTATCCTATAGTCTCAAATATTAAATAATTCCTAAATTATTTAATCCCTTTTTCCAACTCATCCTCCATCTCCACTTCATCTTCCCTTTGCCAACTCATCCAACATGTGGCTAAGGAAATTAATATTTCTTAAATATTAATTCATGATTTATCTTCAACTTCCAAACTCAATGAAAATTGTGTATGTACACATATTTCATAACCATTTCCTATATTCTCTCCAACACCCCCTACATCTTAGGAAGGACTTGAGTCCACTTGTCCTACCATGCCAAAATTTCCTCCAACCATCCCTAGATTCCCTCAGTCAGCAACCCAGTCAAGGTGAGATAAGTGACACTTGTCTTCTCCTTCCCCCTTTCTCTCAACCTTCACCTTTGCTCACAACCATTCAAATCTGCAGATCTGATCATGACCCTTGATCTGAGCCACATCATCTTATTCTCTCAAAGTCTATAAAACCAAGAGCTTCAGTTGAGAGGAAAAGAGTCTTCAAAAAATAGTTTTCAAGCCAATCTTATGCATCCGTGAGTTTTTGAAGCAATTAGAAAATATCATTTTAGCAATATTATCATATTGTATCATTTAGCATAATCATGCAGCTTTGCATCTATTAGTTAACTACAAGTTATCAGTCCATTCTTCATATGCCATCTTGGAAGCCAACAATGCATTGTTTGAGAGCACACCATCTGCAACCAGGAATAGTGGAGTTAGGACACAATGGGACATAAGCCATGAAGGTAAAATAGTGTTTTATTTTAATATTTATTTCATGCAGTTTCATTGGTGGATTTTGGATTTCCTGTATGCATTTCCATTGTATTTTGTGAAACTAACTTATTACAGGTAACATTCTAAGGATGAAATTCAAGCTCATACATTTTGGCGCCCACCGTGGGGCTCGACCTCACATATATCTTTAAAAATATTGCAAAAATAAAATTAACATATTTGTAATGTAGATTCATGCATGTGTGAATTTTGACAGCGCTTTTGCATAATTGGTTAGCGCATATGTCATGTAGGTTAGTGCTTTTGTCTGAAAATCTACGCATTTGCATCATAGGTTAGTGCTTTTGCATCACAGGTTAGCGCACATGTCATGTAGGTTAGCACTTTTGTCTGAAAATCTGCACATTTGCATCACAGGTTAGCGCATTTGCATCGCAAGTTAGCGCATTTGCATCGCAGGTTAGCACATTTGCATAACAGGATAGCGCTTTTGTGACGCAGGTTAGCGCTTTTGTGATGTCTGTTAGCGCATTTGACAGATAGTTTAGCGCATTTGAAACAGAGTGCAAAATTTTTAATCAAATCTTGAAATTAGGTTTGTGCAAGGATAATATATATGGAATATAACATTTAAGTATAAGAAAGAGAAAAGACTTTAAGTTATATTCCATATATATTGTCAGGATGTTTGAGAGGGGTTTCAGACCTCTAGGAGTTATAATGCAAAATCTAGTTTTTGGAAGATCCTCCAAATTTCAGACTTAGTCAAATTTCAGGGCATTTCAGAATCAGGAGTGAAAAATTTGTAACCACGATTTGAAATTGAGCTTGTGGAAGCCCACCTAAGGTTTTGGATTTTCACTAACTTCTTTTTTTATTGCAGGTTTCTAACAATTTCTTGCAGATTTGGAGGAGTTAACTTAGGATTTAGTGATTTCTTTTCTAGCTTTTTCAAAGTTGGTTAAAAAGGACTCATATTTCCTTTTTGGGTAAAAAGAACTTCATTTTTCAATTTGGTGTTCTAAAAAGTACCTCACTTGTTTTTGGGCTCTAAAAATAATCATATTTGCAAGGTAAAAAGAACAACAAATCAAACATTTACTTTCTTGCAAAGTTAGGATTCACACCTCAAATTTTGGGCTCTAAAAATAACAACAATCTTTTATTTTCTTGCAAAGGTAAAAAGCACAATCAATCTTATATTTTGCAAGTTAAAAAGAACAACCAACTTGTCCATTCTTATGAAACAAGTTACTTTTTGCAATGATTTTCATGTTGTTGACCAAGATTTCCAATTCCTAGTTTAGAAAATCATTTGCTATATGGGGCTCAAATAAACACCATGCTTGTTGGAGCAAAATCTCCAAGTAGAGGATAGGTCACATTGCTATGGAAAGTTAAAAAGAACACTTGTATTCTGTGTCTCGAAAGTGGCAGGTATATGCTCTGCCCTTAATTGGGTGATCAAAAAGCCAAACCCACTCTTTTACGCTTTCTTTACTTTCAAGCAATTAAATCCTTTAGAGGGCCTGCCTTCCCAAGCTACCTTGAGGGGGCTAGTGAGAGGGGAACAACCTAAAGTGGAAACAGGCTAATACCGAGTCCTTCCAATCCACTATAAATAAATAGTGTTTGTGATGAAAGTTCAAACAACATGTGCTGATAAGTTCATACTAACACTATGTTTCCCCATAAACCCTATGGAGCATAACCTCTATAAGCTGGGAACCTTTTGTATTTACAGAGCTAAAAGTGCCGCATGTATGGTCACATGACTGAAAGCCTTTACTAAAAACTATTTGTACTAATTGCCAAAAACCTTCTAGTTGTTGGCGCAGGAGGTCAGACCTCTAAAGCGGCTCACACACATACGGTTCATAGTAGAGATATAAAGTTTGCCATGAGCAGATTTCATGGAAACTGGTGCTTCGCTGCCCTGAAGAAGTGAGTGCCGAGGGTGGAGCCAGTGGGGTCAAGCATCTAAATATCTGCTTTGAATATTGTAGCCTCGGGGGAAACTCCATGTGAGATTCAACAACTATTGTCTCAGCCTACCATAGGAATTGTACTTGCTTGTGCATTTTGTTTTATTAAACATTGTGTCTTCTATGTCTATAACATGTTCCAAATGGTCAAAAATTGAAGAAGAGTATCATCTACGAGTGAGCAAAAATCCAACAAATTGATGAAAAAAAATTGATCAAAAGGGTAATACAAAGGCTTTCCAACATTTGAAACACCAGATCAAACTAAGTGATCAAGAGTATATCATCCAACTATCTCAACGATAATAATACCTAGCTAGGTATTCAAGATTAGTCAAGTCCAATTTCCATATCAAGAGACTTTATCCATATCATTTGACATACTTTGTCATAGGGGCCTATTGAACAAACCCCCTATTTGATTTAGTGAGCTTGAGTATCCGTAATGAAGTATCCATCAAGTCAACAACATCAACCTATCTAAACTGAAACTTTGATTGCTCATGTGATCATCCCTTGTCACTTGAAAAAGAAGAAGCTTATTCAAAGGAAATGCGTCCTAGCCTAAATCAAGATCAAGATATCATGGCTCTCCAATCTAATCCCATTTTTTATCAAGATCCTACCTATCAAGAATCTTATGATGATCCCCTAAAATTCTTGTACTCCATCCATGATGATCCCCTTTTATCTCAAGAGCAGAGTCCCATTCAACATCCACCTCCTAAGAAAGAGAATGATATCCCTTCCATCTCCTTCACTAATCTAATTCAAAATCAAGTGGAAAACACAAACTCAAATGATCCTACTCCAAGTCAAGATCAAGATCAAGAAAACTATTCATCCTCCAAATCCATTTTAGGTCCTTTCATTCCAAAGTCAATATCTTCATCCTCCAAATCTATTTTAGGTCCTTTCATTCCAAAGTCAATCTCTTCATCCTCCAAATCCATTTTAGGTCCTTTCATTCCAAAGTCAATATCTTCATCCTCCAAATCCATTTTAGGTCCTTTTGTTCCAAATTCAAACTCTTCATCCTCCAAATCTATTTTAGGTCCTTTCATTCCAAATTCAATCTCTTTATCCTCCAAATCCATTTTAGGTCCTTTTGTTCCAAAGTCAAACTCTTCATCCTCCAAATCCATTTTAGGTCCTTTCCTTCCAAATTCAAACTCTCCGTCCTTTCCATCCATCTTGGGTCCTTACTTCCCTCCATCCACCATGCCATCACCTCAAGTGATCCATAAGAAAGATCAACAAAGGAATGCATCTTTGAACTTGTTTCAAACAACTATCTGTGTGGGAGAAAAAGTGACACTAAGAAAACATGCCCTAATCTCACTTTCAACCACACACTTGCGGAATACGAAAGAGCCTAGAGGTATCACACAATTGGCTACTTCTTTTTGTGGAAGAGAGAGCCACGAGATACCTATTAGGATTTCTATTCCTTTGTTGTAATTGAAAGATGAAATGATGCAAGTTCAATCCCTAACCCCAAAGTGCAAGTATGAAAAAATAACAAGATTACAGAATTGAACTTAAATAATGGAAAGCTGTAAACACAAGGACAAGAAAAGAATGTAAATGCGTACCCGATGTTAAAATATGAATGAAAATGTTCAGGACGGGGGCGCGGGCGCCACTGTCCTGATTCTGCCCCTGAAACTGCTTCGGAAACTGCTGTTTTGCACTCTGGAAAAGCTGTCAAAAATGCTGAAAATGCTGTCTGTCCTAGGGACCAGGGCACCCAGCGCCCCTGTCCTAGGGACCAGGGCGGCCCACGCCCCTGTCCTGGTCTTTTTCTCTGAGATTTGGTGTGTTGTTTGGTCTCCGTCTGCTTCTTCCGGATCTGTAACTTGCGGCGTCGTCTGAGTCCCGAAACCTGCACTTATATTTGAAAAGGTGTTTGGGCAGCTATATAGGGTTTTGCCTTAGTCAAACCCCCGCTTCGATGATTTCCACCTCCACGAATAGCCAAGTTGTATTGTAAAATGTATTATGTGTGCAGACCTAGTGTGTGTGCAAGGTCCTAAAATGCAAGAAAGCAAACTAGAGCAACCTAGAAAGTAAATCCTAATTGCTTGTAAATGACAATGTAAATGCTCTAAATCAAGATGCAAAGTGATCTAAAGCATAAGTAAGTGATGTATTTATGCAAAGACATGAAAACAACATGAAATCATACCCAACCCCCAAGGGAGGGGTACAAGCCAATCTTCAGTCGGTAATCTCCTATTGTTCTTCAATGTCTTCCAAGCCCTAAATGGATGAATGAAATTGATGAATGCTTGATGTATGGATGTTGAATGTTGTTGAAGTCTTCAAAGATCTGCTCTTTCGCTGCATATGAGGTCCCTGAAAGCCAAAATTCCGATCCTTTCAAATGAAGAAAGAGAGCTCTTATGTATGAAACCCTAGGTCTTAATTTCAACTTTAGGCCGACTTAGAGATTGAATATCCCGCCAATTTCTTAGGGTTAAGCTTTATTTTATGATTGGATCACGCTCCTAAAATTTTGAGAAAAATGTCTGGGACCATGTGCTCTCCAGGCACCATGGTCCCGACAACTTTTCACCAAATTTTCAGGGCCGTCGGATATGATGATTTTAGAGAGAATCCCGAAGTTACAGGTGATTTCGAGATGTTTTGACCCCCGAAATCAAGCCCCCAAGTTCAAAATAGGACCTAATCAGGGTTTTTGATTAAATGATGTATTGGAGGAATAAAATGAAAAGGGCACACTTTAATGAAAGGGCCCAACTTTATGATGTGCGAGATGATAAAATAGAACCTTAGACCTAATTAATTTAATTAATTAAGTGCTAAAGGGGAAATGCAATACAAAATGCAAAATGCGCCAAGGCGGGTGCTAAACTAGGTGTGAAATTGTACCACCCTAGAAAGTGTGTACAATTTATGACACTACATTTAGCCCCCACTTTAGCGGTCATATGAACACTACGTGCATATGCAAGCTAAAGTACAGAAAAGTAAACATTATTTGAAAAAGGATATATCCATAAGTCTGTCGAACGAAGCCCCCAGCGGTATCTGCAGTACACAGTTAGGAACCACACCCTACAAAACACATATGTTAGATCACAAAATCACCTAATGCTTACTAAGGAAGGTGATGAAAATTAGAGGGTAGCTATATGCCCCCTCCTGTTTTGGCTTGCTAGTTTTAGTGAGTTGAAACAGGGTATCATGTTTACCACTTTGAATTGTTAAAGAATATTGATGACAAATGATCACAAGAAGATTTGATATGAGATCAAAAAACTAATGGAGAATCATTTGGTAAGAAAGAGGACTAAATCTCAATTCCAACACAACAAAGAGTGTGAGGATTTGGGAGTTCTCTAACACAAGATGAAGGATGTAAATGGAAACAAAATGCAAAGAGAAGAAAAGAAAGGAAAAAAGCATGAATACACACATTGGTGATCCATGAGAAGAATAGTGAGAGAGAAAACATGGACTTCTCGCCCCTAGATTTTGTCTAGGTGATCCATGGGAAAAGGACATGGAAAACTAGCCCCTAGAGTCTGTCTAGGTGATCCATGTAAGGGAGGAGAGTGAGAAAGTCTAGCCTTATGCCGCTAGTTCCACTCAACCTCGTGCATGTGTGTGTAAGGGAGGTTAGAAGCACCTCATAGGAGTCTATGCCCGAGTATGCTACAACCTGTATATGTATAGTAAAAAAAGCGTGACATCTCGCTCTAAGAGTCTGTGCTCTGGTTTCGAGAATGACCCATTGCTCAAAAGGTGTAATGTTTATGTCATAAGCAAAGTAGAACAAGGATACCTACCTTCATCACAAAAGAAGATACCCCAAAAATGCAACAATGTCAGAGATCCAAGCAAGAGAGTTTTGCACTCTTTAAGCAAGGATAAGATAGTTGAAAAGGGATATCTTGTAGTATGTGTAAAGGAGATCCTTAGAGGAGAAGAGATCTTTGTACAAAAGACACCTATCCCCGAGAGGAATTGTCTTAGACAAATATAACATCTTCTAGAACAAGACAAAGAAGAGAATAAGAATGCAATACTTCCTTCTTTCACGAGGTGAAAGTGATTCTTAATGAAGGATGACGCTCCTTTTAACCCAATTGGGAGGGTGAATTCATTATGGATGTATTTTACCAAGTGCAAAAGAGGTGGTAGTCAAGAACTTACACCTCTTGTAAGAGAGAATCCTCAAACAACAACAAATGCATACAAGGAATAACATCAAGTAATAAAGTCCACACCATCCACAAAATAGGAAAAAGTGGATCCTTGGATGAAAATAAGGAAAGATCATTGCCTCCCAAGGATAAGGACAATGAGAAGGACTTACACAATCTTCTAGGGAGAGATTTAGACATAAGCAAAATGTACTACATACTCACATGAGTTCATGCAAGCAAGACATTAGTGTATGTAAAATGCTCCTCACAAGAAGTGGGTAGAATAAGAAAGAGAATACACATCTTATCCCATATCTAGGAAAAGAGGATTCTAAAGAGAAGATGATCAATATTTCCACACTATTACCCCAAAGGGAAATTTTAATCATAAAAAGAAGAGATATATGAAATCACTCTTGTCCCCATAGGAACAAGAGATAACATAAAAAAATAGGCTATTATGTTGCTTCAAAAATATGATTGCACTTGAAATTGTACCATCATGAATGACAATGAGCCCCCAGTAAATGAGCTACCAATGTCACATAATGATGAGCAACATAATAGCCATTAATGTTATTTAAAGACATGATAGATTGAATGAGGTATTTGAATATGACATGCTAAATGCTCAACTATAAGTGAGATCAAAATCATGTATAAAGTGATAAAAATTGAAGAAGGAAAGTTACGAGAAATCTTAGAAGAAAGATGAGTGTAATTTATTAGAGCCTTATCCCTAGGGGAAATGACTTTATGATGAATAGGAGATAAAGATTCATAAGTGGATTTAGAAATTTGAGGGGAGTCATAAAGAGATTTGTTCATCGCCAAGATTTCCTTATGAGGGGAGTGAGAGTTGATAGAAGTAGAAGATGATTTAGTTGAAATGAGATCATCATCACTACTAAATATAGCATTCACATTGAGAGATGGTCTTTTAGATGCTTTGGTACGTTTGCAGGGATTATAGCCGAGTCCAAAGGCATAATTGTGAAAATTAGTCTCTAGAGGAACTTTTATCCCTTGTTCATGAGTGCCACAACCATTTCCATGATACCCATGCTTAGCAAAAATGCGAAAACCACGACCATAACGATCAGCCATTTCAGGAAGAGAAGGTGGTTTTTCATAAGACAAAGAATCAAATCCTTCAGAATTAGAAGTGTGAGGAGAAGAAGTTTGAGAAGCAGCCACAAAATTATTGCTCATAGGTTCAAGTAAGACTGATTGATCTCTAGTTTCTTCCTTTTTACCTTTAAGATCTCTAGGAGGAACCCTATATTCACCTACAAAGGTGGGATTAAAATCAAGGGATCCCCAATCGTCTTCTGTGAGAACCTTCTCAGGATCAAAAGCCTTTTCATATGTAGACTCAAGTCGAGAAGGATCTTCTTCAGGAGCTTTAGACTCATCCAAAGAATTTTGATCATCAGAGAGTGAGGATTCATCCATAGGTATCTTGTTCAAAGAGTCATCACTAGAAGAGGAAGGTTTAGAAGAACTCCCTTTGGAAGTAGATGTTTGCAAACAGGCTTGAAAATTAGTATCACCTATCAAGGTATATGTCTTATTGTTATAAATAAATTTAACTTGTCTATGCAATGTAGAGGGGACAACTTGCATACTGTGAATCCAAGGTCTCCCTAATAACAAGTTGTATGTTAGATTTCTCGACATAACATGGATAGGAGTAGGCAAAGTAACAGGTCCCACTGTGATTGGTAAGGTGATAATACCTAATGAAGACTTAGCCACATTATCAAAGCCTCGAATGTGATGAGAGTCAGGCTCAATAAGGGATGTATCCACATTCATCTTATGCAATAGATTAATGCTACACACATTAAGGCCAGAGCCATTATCTACCAGTGTTCGTCTTATAGCAGTGTCATTTATGATAACCACAATCATCAAGGGATCATATTGATGTTGAATTTCACTAGTAGGCAACTCATCTTGAGTAAACACAATTTGAGCTTTAGGATTCATCACAGAGTTAACCAAAGACACTATATTACTAGATGTATTAGGTGGAGGAACATTCAAATATTTTAAGGCATCTTGTAACATTCCATGATGAGTAGAAGAAGTTTGGATCAAATCCCAAAGGGATATCTTAGCAGGGGTAGCTTTAAGTTGTTCTATGAGATCATATTCCTTACCAAGAACTTGTGAAATACGAGGAGCTTGAGGAATAATAGGTTGGGAAGGAGGAAGTGAAGTTGGGATAACTGGAGGAGGATTAGGTTGCCTATTGTTTCTTGTGTTATAGGTATGGGCAACCGCATGATAACTCTCTCTAGTTAATTGCTTAGCATACTCATAAGGGCTCTTAGTAGAATAACCTCCTTGCACAGTAATAATAGGTTTGTTAGGAGTGCAAAAAGAATCATTAGCATAACCACCTTGAACCACTAAGATAGGCTTATTTAAAGGTTGAGAATTTTGAGAAGGACAAGCACCTTGGACAGTGAAGAGAGGTTTGTTAGGTGTTTCATTCACATGTATCAAATTGATTGAGGATGGTTTAGAGGAACGAACAAAAGTGTTGGAAGAATTGCTGATAGTCTTCTCTTGCACTAAAATATTATCATGGATTAAATCAATTTTAGGAGAGAGACAAGGGGTAGGCATTGATGTTCTAGTAGGAAGAGTAATACTAGGAAAGGTCATATCATCCTCTATCATCAAAGGATCTACATGGGGAATAAACTCTCTAGGAGAAAGATCAACATTACTCTCTAAAGTCTCACTTTTGAGAGGGAGATCTTTGAAAGAGATGTTAATCATCTTGCTTTGAACTAGGGTTTCCTTATGAGTAGAACCAAGTTGAGGAGAGGGAGATGCTTTATTTTTAGAGGGAGAATAATTGAGATTCAAGGAAGGCAAGAAACTATCAAGGGAGATTTCAATCTTGATTTCATCCCCTTTGGCTAGGGTTCTCTCATGGGATAGAGAATAATCTACACCTTCTTCTAATGGTTCATCCCAAATAGTGAAGTGGTTGAAAGGAATGTTTGAAGTATTGTTAATTTCGGGAGAGGAGATAACATTGTTTATTAATTCTTCATCCTTAGAAGGGAGAGCATCAATAGATGTGTTAAACTCATCCTCTTTCCTCAAAATATGTTCAATATGATCTTTAGGGGAGAGAGAATTAAGGAAATTTCTTATTATTTCATCTTCTTTCTCTAAGGGATGCTTATGGGTAAGACAAACTTTAGGAGAAGGGTAAGCATTTATCATTAATTCATCATCTCTAGTGGGAATTTTGTTGGAAAAGGAAATGCCATCAATAGGAAATGTAGGGATAATGTCATCTTCTTGCACAAAAGGATCCTCATGAAGGGAGTGTTTTTTAGGAGGAACATGAACATATTTCTCCAAAGATTCATGCTTAGGAAGGAGATCTTTGAAAGAAGTTTTCATAACCTCTTGTTGCACTAACATGCCCCCATTGGAAGGACCAACTTTAGGAGAAAATAAGTCAATGTCCATCAATACCTTTTCCACTTAGAGAGGCATCATGTAGGGAAGGTAAAGTAACATTAAGAAAGGTGTTTATGATATCATTCTCTTCCTCTAGGATAGCTAAATAGGAAGGGCACATTTTAGGAGAATTGTCAAGATCACTCTTAAAGACTTCATCCTTAGACCATGGGAGAGTCTCAAAGGGATTGATAGCAACTCTTTTAGGCACTAAAATGTTGTTATAGATGGGGGGAGGTTCTTTAGAAGAAAGAAAAATTGAAACAAGGGAAGCTAACCCATTATCACATCTATGAAATGAATGCATCATGACAACAATTTTCCTCTTTCAAATGATAACACATGCAAAATAGAAGGAAATGTTTAATTTTAACCAATGCAAGCACTTAGAATGTAGATTTAGAAAATTAAATTTATGATTCAAATGAGTTCCTAAATCAGATTTGAAATTATTGATTCCAATTAAGCTATCCACAAGTTCAATTTTAGGGTTTTAGCAAAAATTTCCTCTAAATTTTTGAATCTTGCAAGAAATTAAGACTTGTAAATACAAATTTGAATTTGAAATAGCATAAACACTCAAATTTGAAAACATAAATCAGAATTAGAGAAGATTGGAGTTCACGTCAGGTTCACCAAAAATGTGTGGGAGATAAAGTGACACTAAGCAAACGTGCCCTAATCTCACTTTCAACCACACACTTGCGGAATACGAAAGAGCCTAGAGGTATCACACAATTGGCTACTTCTTTTTGTGGAAGAGAGAGCCATGGGATACCTATTAGGATTTCTATTCCTTTGTTGTAATTGAAAGATGAAATGATGCAAGTTCAATCCCTAACCCCAAAGTGCAAGTATGAACTAATAACAAGATTACAGAATTGAACTTAAATGATGGAAAGCTGTAAACACAAGGACAAGACAAGAATGTAAATGCGTACCCGGTGTTAAAATATGAATGAAAATGTTCGGGACAGGGGCGCGGGCACCACTGTCCTGATTCTGCCCCTGAAACTGCTCCGGAAACTGCTGTTTTGCACTCTAGAAAAGCTGTCAAAAATGCTGAAAATGCTGTCTGTCAGGAGGACCAGGGCGCCCAGCGCCCCTGTCCCAGGGACCAGGGTGCCCAGCGCCCTTGTCCTGGTAGGACCAGGGTGCCCCACGCCCCTGTCCTGGTCTTTTTCTCTGAGATTTGGTGTGTTGTTTGGTCTCCGTCTGCTTCTTCCGGATCTGTAACTTGCGACGTCGTTCGAGTCCCGAAACCTGCACTTATATCTAAAAAGGTGTTTAGGCGGCTATATAGGGTTTTACCTTAGTCAAACCCCCACTTCGGTGATTTCCACCTCCACGAATAGCCAAGTTGTATTGTAAAATGTATTGTGTGTGCAAGGTCCTAAAATGCAAGAAAGCAAACTAGAGCAACCTAGAAAGTAAACCCTAATTGCTTGTAAATGACAATGTAAATGCTCTAAATCAAGATGCAAAGTTATATAAAGCATGAGTAAGTGATGTATTTATGCAAAGACATGAAAACAACATGAAATCATACCCAACCCCCAAGGGAGGGGTACAAGCCAATCTTCAGTCGGTAATCTCCTATTGTTCTTCAATGTCTTCCAAGCCCTAAATGGATGAATGAAATTGATGAATGCTTGATGTATGGATGTTGAATGTTGTTGAAGTCTTCAAAGATCTGCTCTTTCGCTGCATATGTGGTCCCTGAAAGCCAAAATTCTGATCCTTTCAAATGAAGAAAGAGAGCTCTTATGTATGAAACCCTAGGTCTTAATTTCAACTTTAGGCCGACTTAGAGATTGAATATCCCACCAATTTCTTGGGGTTAAGCTTTATTTTATGATTGGATCACGCTCCTAAAATTTCGGGAAAAATGTCTGGTACCATGTGCACTCCGGGCGCCATGGTCCTCTCCGGGCGCCATGGTCCCGACAACTTTTCACCAAATTTTCAGGGCCGTCGGATATGATGATTTTAGAGAGAATCCCAAAGTTACAGGTGATTTCGAGATGTTTTGACCCCCGAAGTCAAGCCCCCAAGTTCAAAATAGGACCTAATCAGGGTTTTTGATTAAATGATGTATTGGAGGAATAAAATGAAAAGGGCACACTTTAATGAAAGGGCCCAACTTTATGATGTGCGAGATGATAAAATAGAACCTTAGACCTAATTAATTTAATTAATTAAGTGCTAAAGGGGAAATGCAATGCAAAATGCAAAATGCGCCAAGGCGGGTGCTAAACTAGGTGTGAAATTGTACCACCCTAGCAAGTGCGTACAATTTATGACACTACATTATCTAAACATCTTTTCAAAACTATTCTTCCATCATTTCCTTTATCTATTTTGGGTTCTTATGTCCCAAAATTTAATTTTCCTCCATATCTTCATTACTTCTTAAGTTTTGTACCAACACTCATCTTGAATTCATTTCCATATCCTCACACAAATCTTCAAACATTCTATCTATTATCCAACAGATATTTTCTATCCTTCCATCCCTTTCATTCAATCCTTTGCATAAATTCATCATTTGTGAAATAGGCATTTGTGTCATTTTGTCACATGCTTTCCCATGCTCGAATCTTATGTTTAGTCCTTTTCCTAGATATCTATTCATGATACACTTCAAAATCCAAGTTTATTCCTCTTCAACATTACCTTTTGGTTGGGGTACACACTCAATCCAGAAAAGAACCACTTATCGTATCTTGGTACCGACATCTTTTGATTAATACATCTCATACACTTAATCAATTGCTTTAAATCATTGTGATCTCTTAGTCGAAGACATGGCTAGTGAAAAATCTAAAATCTTACTTCAACGCCATTGTAATTATCAGACCCATGTAAGTTTCATTACTTACAAGCCAATGCAATCAAAATAAGAAAAGTAAGAGACAATATCAAAAGATCCAAAGCATGATCAAGAAAAGAAATATCCAGAAAAGAAAAGGAAAAATCAAATATCAAAAGCTTGGCTATGGGAAAATGCGGGTAACTCCATTGAGGCTATGGACGCCTGGCTGGCAATAGAGCAATATTTGCGATATTATAGTGATAACTTCATTGGAGCTATGGATTCTTTCTAGTAGCGAGGCTCTATCCAAGATGCTTTTGAAGTCAGGATAACTCATGTAGCTAGCCACGTTGAATTCTGAAGATTACAATGATCATATGAGCCAGAATAAACCCAATTGCACACACATGGGTAATCAAAGACTAAGTACCTTGATCCAATTTGGTATTCTTCTTCCCTTTTGAGTCTACTTCCTAGTTTCTAGATATGTTTGGTTGAATTTATCAGAGTTTCTAAGTGTGGGTTGGGTGTTTGTCTTTGAAAAGTTCAGGAACGCTTATTCAGGTGGTGCTAAATACTGTGACAATTTTACATATCACCTCTTTACAAATGGATACTTCTATACTTGGGGTCAAAGTTCCATCCACTTTATTCTTCATACCACATCTCCCATTATCCTTCCTCTAGTATCCATTACTCTATATAAATTCATCCAGTGCTATCTACGATCTTGCTTCATGCTAATTTATACCACCTATCCTAACTATTCATTTTTTCCATCATCTATCACTATCTATGATCTTGTTTCTCCTATCCATATCCTCTTTTCCATCCTTGATCTTGATCAAAACTAAGGACAGAAACATGATTTCAAAAAAAAAAATCTCTTGACGTGTGTCCTCATAAGCTACCTCCATATTTCACCCATTCATCTTTAACTCAATAATTCATCCATTCCTTGTCTTGCTATACATTGGGGAAACCAAATACATCTTTCTTCTAATCCAAAAAGGTCAAAAAATAAATGTCCAAAAAAAAAAAAAAGAACAAAATTGAAAATCAAAGCATGAGCGCATGGCCCATCCATCAAATCAACAATAGGAAAACTATCAAAGTCTGCAGTTAAATTAAATCAATCATCAATTATCAAATCTATCAAATTAAATTGAAACAACTTAAGCTATCAAATCATTTTAAAAAACCTATCAATCATGGTTTTCTATCAATCACTGAGTTCAATCAAAACCCTGCTAAGCTCTTGCATTAGAAACTAAATCAGTTTCTTAGAGCTAATCAAATCTATCAAATCAAACTGAATCAATCATCAATTATCAAATCAATCAAATCAAATTGAAGCAACTTACACTATCAAAACATTTTAAAACCTATCCATCATGGCTTTTTATCAATCATTGAGTTTTACTCAAAAAATCTGCTAAGCTCTTACATCAGAAACTAAATCAGTTTCTTAGAGCTACTCTATCAATCAAGCTAATCAAGCAATCTATCAAGCAATCAAGTTAATCAAGCAATCTATCAAGCAATCAAGCTAATTAGGGCTACTCTATCAATCAAGCTAATCAAACAATCTATCAAGCAATCAAGATAATCAAGCAATCTATCAAGCAATCAAGCTAATCAAGCAATCTATCAAGCAATCAAGCTAATCAAGTAATCTATCGAGCAATCAAGCCAATCACGCAATCAAGAAATCAAATCAATCAACCAAATCAATCTATCCAACAACATGAATCAATCGATCAATCAAATCAATCAATCAAGTCCTTATTTCATCATACATGTGCATCAAACACATTAAATCTAATCATCAAAGTGATTTTTAGCTTTTGCACTTATCAAATACTGCAATCAAACTGATCACATGTCTTGTTAATCAATTCATCACTCAAAATCTATCAACATCAACATATCTTATATAGGGATAGGTACACTCAAAACCAGACAGATCAGTCTTACACGGGGTACTCACTCTTTGAAACCAGACATTTTTATCAATCATCAAACAAAGCAAAACAATGACATAGATTAGTATGACTGCTAGATTTTGTTTTGGGTAGTCTTATCTTTATCAATTGATGGCAGGACATGTTTCATCTCTCAAAAATCAGGAAAAACAAATAAAAATGTGCAATCAAAATGT
Source organism: Cryptomeria japonica (assembly GCF_030272615.1). Taxonomy (NCBI): domain Eukaryota; kingdom Viridiplantae; phylum Streptophyta; class Pinopsida; order Cupressales; family Cupressaceae; genus Cryptomeria; species Cryptomeria japonica. Next base: position 517,472,681 of record NC_081413.1, read on the forward strand.
TCTTTCATCTATGAGATCGCTTGGCGCACCTATCCGCTCCATCCTCTCGCACTTATCGCTTCTATCTATCCTATCTTGTCTATTCCATCTTTCACATCCGTTGCTCTGAACCATTTAGCAAGAAAAATGCGGCTTACCAACAGTTATCAATCTTTGACATACTTGTCATAGTCACTGTCTTAGATTTTATCAGCATCTATCAATCTGCATTTCTATTCTGTCATCGTTTGGATATTGATCATTTCATATATCCATAATTATTTTTGTTTCCGCTGGGGGCAAAATCCTAATTCCTTTTGCTAAGGTGATCTTTTGAATCTTAGAAAATCCAAAAACATTCGAAAAACTTAGAAAAACAAAAAACATCCAGGATTTTGAAACAGATAACAAGCAACAAAGCAATGAAAATCAAGGCATCTCATCAACAACTGAATCGTCAAACTCAGAAAATGAAGAATCAACTAGCAAACTATAAAGGATTATCAAAGATCATTCATTAGGATGATTATATCAGTTAATGACCATAAGAACATGTGAATGACATACAAGATCCAGTGTTTATATCTTGATTTTTTACTAATCATGTACTCTATGCAATTCAAGGATGTCCATGACTAGAGGAGCTATGATGGGGCATGATTATTTTCTTTGATTACTGTCTGTGGTTTATCTCTTACTATAGTATGAACTTGTCTCAGGATATGATCAGCAAAAGATCAAGGAGGATGTTCCAAGTCGTGCATGAAAGGGGATAATCCTTGTCTGTTCTGCAAGCAATACTCAGGTCAACTTGATCCATTATATCAAGTTGCTTGTATTAACTTGCTATATCAAAATCCATGTAAGAAATACTCAGGTCATCTTGAATCATTATGTCAAGTTGCTTGTATTTTCTTACAACATTTAAAGCTCAATGATGAAAACAAGCACTGTTACCCAATAGCATATGAAGAATGGCAGTACACTTTTTAGTTAGATCATTTCATTAGCTCATTATTTAGTTGCATTATAAGCATATCATTTCATTAACAAATCAACGGTCATAAATAAAGATTGAGTATACTTGGACAAACAAAAACAATTTGCATTTAATCATTGTAGGTGCATTCATTTTAATCATTATCCATTTCATTTTAGTTGCATTTTATCATTGCATTAATTGCATTCAATTAAGTGCATTTCATTAACCATGTAAAGTATCATCATTATCATTTCATAAAGATCATTTAGTTGCATCTTTTTCACTTAGATTCATAATCATTATAAGCATAACATATAAATAAAAAGCAAATCAATCATTCATGTACAAATCCATATAAATCATCAAATAGAGTATATCATCATTATTCCATTTTATTATTTAGTTACATACATAAAAATCCAAAAACATTTCATTTGTATGTACATCATCGTAAGCATTAAGCAATTATTCATTTGCATTTTCATATAGATCATTTGCATTTACATCATTTAAGTGAAATTTTCATTTGCATCTAGGATCATTAAAATAAAAAATCAAAAGCATTTATCATTTGCATCATGTCAGTCATTATCATCATATCATCATTCATCTAATCACTGCATCCATATAATCAAAGCATATAGATCATCATAAAACAACAAAATATGTCCAAGTATACAATGATATCAGATCAAAAGTACAACTGCCTCATCAATACAAATCAAGTCAAGAATCATGACTGCCTCTTGAGCCTGTGGGTCTAACAACTAGATCACCTGCAACACCTGCACCAACATCATCATCCAATAGAATCATTCTTCAATTTAATATCTTCATCATTCATTCAACTATCATTTATCAAGTCTTATATAGGATGTATCTTTCCTGAAACCAGATGTTTTGATCATTTATCAAGTCTTATACAGGATGTATCTTTCCTAAAACTAGATGTTTTGATCATGTATCATGTCTTATATAGAATATATCTTCCCTAAAACCAGACATTTTGATCATCTTTTGTCTTATACGGGATGTGTCCTTCCTGAAACTAGATTTGATCTCAATCCAATCAATCTTATCAATCTAATCAATCTTACCAATCTGCAATCTATTCACTCATCTATCTCTCATATAACATTCTTCTTGTATCGAGAGATCATCCATGTCTTTAATTCACAAATGATCACTCAAGGGGGCATCATCATCAAATCAATATCCAAAAATGAGTATCTAGGGCATACAATCAGGATTTTCAATCTCCATTAGGCACATTATCGAGACTTAATTTAATCTTTGAAACAATGTTATCTTGACATCATTTCAAAGAGGGGCAAATGTATACACCTAAAAATTGGCTATGAGCAATTAAATAAATATTTTATATTTATTTAATATTTATCTTCTATTAAATAGTTAATTCGAAAAGATTAATTAATTTAATTCATTTTCATATCTTTCTATTAATTAATATTTTATTAATTAATTCATTATCCTATTCTTCTGAATTAATTAAATATCTAATATTTAATTATCTTATTCCTCTAATTAATTAAATATCTAATATTTAATTATCTTATTCCTCTAATTAATTAAATATCTAATATTTAATTATTCCTCTAACCAAGTTAATTAAATATCTTATTCCTCTAATTAATTAAATATCTAATATTTAATTATTCCTCTAACCAAGTTAATTAAATATCTAATAATTAATTATTCCTCTAGCCAAGTTAATTAAATATCTAATATTTAATTATCTTCTCCAAACAATTAAATATCTAATATTTAATAGTTATTCTCCTATCCTATAGTCTCAAATATTAAATAATTTTTAAATTATTTAATCCCTTTTTCCAACTCACCCTCCATCTCCACTTCATCTTCCCTTTGCCAACTCATCCAACATGTGGCTAAGGAAATTAATATTTCTTAAATATTAATTCATGATTTATCTTCAACTTCCAAACTTAATGAAAATTGTGTACGTACACATATTTCATAACCATTTCCTATATTCTCTCCAACACCCCCTACATCTTAGGAAGGACTTGAGTCCACTTGTCCTACCATGCCTAAATTTCCTCCAACCATCCCTAGATTCCCTCAGTCAGCAACCCAGTCAAGGTGAGATGAGTGACACTTGTCTTCTCCTTCCCCCTTTCTCTCAACTTTCACCTTTGCTCACAGCCATTCAAATCTGCAGATCTGATCATGACTCTTGATCTGAGCCACATCATCTTAACCTCTCAAAGTCTATAAAACCAAGAGCTTAAGTTGAGAGGAAGAGATTCTTCAAAAAATAGTTTTCAAGCCAATCTTATGCATCCGCGAGTTTTTGAAGCAATTAGCAAATATCATTTTAGCAATATTATCATATTGTATCATTTAGCATAATCATGTAGCTTTGCATATCATACTATTAGTTAACTACAAGTTATCAGTCCATTCTTCATATGCCATCTTGGAAGCCAACAATGCATTGTTTGAGAGCACACCATCTGCAACCAGGAACAATGGAGTTAGGACACAATGAGACATAAGCCATGAAGGTAAAATAGTGTTTTATTTTAATATTTATTTCATGCAGTTTCATTGGTGGATTTTGGATTTCCTGTATGCATTTCCATTGTATTTTGTGAAACTAACTTATTACAGGTAACATTCTAAGGATGAAATTCAAGTTCACACATTATGCTTATGATTTCTCATCAGGTGTCGAGGAGTATTAAGAATGCGTTCTTGTTCTCTAATTTTTTAAATTTATTTTTGTGTTCAACCCTTTTTTCTATTTTTTTTCTTGTAGGGTTGGGTTGGTTTGTAGAGCTACAAGTGGTTTTGTTCATGGCTTCAGAGGTTGGTTGTGTTGGAGATGTGACGTACCAAGTAATCTATATGCGCTCAACCTTTTATGTTAGTTTTCCATTTTGTCGAACTATGAATTGTGAGGATTTAAAAAAACGGTATTGAGATGTTGGGGTGTTGATATGTTGTGGTCTTTTACTCCACCATGTTATTCTTTTTAAAATGGGTATTGAGATGTTGGTGTGTTGATACGTTGTGGTCTTGTCCAGGGTTTGAAACCCTAACATTTTTCACTTTAGCACTGTCGTAATAAGGCGTGCTAGAGTTTTTGAATATTTAAGGGTCAATGCCTATATCGCCTATTTTGTTTGAGGTTTAAAATGTTTGGTTTGTTCTATTTATGTTGTATTTATTGAGGCCCTTAGGGAGTGTTGGAATCAATGATTACTAAGAGGGGGGGTGAATCGATGTTCCGCAATTTATAACTTTCTTTAACTAATTCTTAAACCACAAGATGCAAAAGAATGAAAGTAAAATGTCAAAACTCAACACACACAAGCACAAAACCATAACACTAGAATTTTTACGTGGAAACCCAGAAGGGAAAAAGCACGATGGGATTGAAACCTACAATATTATAATGTTGTGATTAGGAGTATAATAATATTGTTAGATAGTTCAAATAACCAGAAGAAAACTGAGAGGGGGGGGGGTGAATCAGTTGTCACCAGATTACAAGAACCTTAAGCAATTAAAACTTTAATACCAAAACCCAAAAGATCAATACTGGAATGCATAAACCAAATACCGAAATAACAGATATACCAATTAAGCATAAACAACAATCAAAGAATAAATACCATCCACATGACACCAAGATTTGTACGTGGAAAACCTGGTAAGGAAAAACCATGTGGGAAGCCTACCCACACTCAGATAATACTTCTACAGTAAGTATGTGATTGCAATTGAGGGGCCTACACTTGTAGGAAGGCCAACCACCTAGAGAACACCACTCATCACAAAAGGAGTCTCACTGACTACATAGAAATCTAGACTACAATCTGGAGGATGTAATGAACTGAAATGGTAGCATCCCCTATGCCTGAGTATAGTTTTGATTAAGCTTAATAGCGAAGGACTAAATCCTCTTAAATAAACCCAACTCGATCACTAATGATCAAACAAATCCTGTACCTGAATGATTATTACATTATTCGCTCCTATTACATTCTGTATTCCTTGCACATCTGATCTACAATGATATCTTACATGATATATATACAAACCCTCGACCACAAACAATAAGGTCGGCCACCAGAAAATAAAATAATTACATAATTTTAAAACATATCGGCCAGAAACCAAACAAATATTATCCAACCCATAAGACATTCTGAGAACACATCGAGAAGTCAAATCCACACGTTACATTAAGTTGGTCCATAACCTAGATAAACAAGGACCCAATATAGGTACACACACTCTAAATCAATGATCCCAATCAACTAAGTCTCAAACATGATCACCATCAACATCCTTAATCTCTACTAGAAGCCACACCAACACCACTTATGCATAACATCAAAGATCTTCAACAAAGCTCTGTTGATAAAACCGTCACTGGAACAACAAACCATGCTTTCCAACAAGCAGGATAGCATCCGATCACCAGATCAAAACAAATTACTGGACATGAATTAGAGTAGCATGAATAAGCCAATTTCATAACCCAAACATGCTAGAGCATACTGGATCATCATGATCTAATCCAACCAGAAACCAAACAACCTACCGAGACAAGAAGGATACCGGTAAAGCAGCCAAAACAACTAGTGTTGACATCAATGACAAAACATCAATGCAACACATATGAAATTCCTCCAAATGGCCATTAATCTCCCCCTCTGGCATTGATGACAACACTAGATATGTAAAACATCCAAGTGCCAAGAAAATGCCAAATAAATCTCCCCCAATGGAAGACAACCAACAATGTCCCAGCAAAGATATAGCAATAAAGTTCTGAAACAAAGACCAAACTCCCCCTGTGAATGATATCTCTGTAAAGCTCTATTTTTCACATATATCTTCCCCCCTTTGACATCAATGCCAGAAATCTAACAAAAATATGAAAGAAAAAACAAAAAAAAATGAATCACAAGGCTAACTACTCCCCCTAAGCAGTAGCATCCCCACATCAGTCCAGAATGAATAATATCTCTGATAATGCATACCAAACTGATGCCAAATAACATCAATTAGTTCTCTATCGGAGGGGGAAAAACCCCTAATCTGTCTCTCAGGTACTCAAATGATTCTTTAGGCAAAGGTTTAGTGATAATGTCTGCAATTTTCTCTTTAGTGTTCACATAAACCAATCTAACCTCATTTTCTTCTACCTTCTCCTTCAAAAAGTTATACTTGATAGATATGTGCTTTGTCTTAAAGTGAAATACCAGATTCTTTGATATGTCAATAGCAACAGAGTTATCACAGTGAATAACTACCAGTCCAATGCAATGCACTTTAATGTCCTTCAACATTTGCTACATCAATAGAACTTGTGTACAGTTAGTAGCAGCAACAACATACTCAGCTTCAATAGTAGATAAAGAAGTACATGAATGCTTTTTACTGATCCATGGAACCAACTTCTTTCCAAGAAAGAAAGCTCCACCAGAAGTGCTTTTCCAGTCATCAACATCACCTGCCCAATCTATATTTGTATACACACATAAAGTAAAGTCATCATCCTTAGGGTACCACAAACCATATTCAGATGTACCTTGCAAGTATCTAATAAATTCTTTTCACCGCACTCTCATGATTTTCTCTAGGATCGCTTTGATATCTTGATGAAATGCAAACAACATTCATTATGTCAGGCCTAGTCTGAGTCAAATATAGTAGACCTCAAATCATAGACTTGTATCTTGTAGGATTTACCAGTGCAGATACATCTTTCCTTGACAATTTCTCACTTATAACCATAGGAGTACTTACCAGTTTAGAGTCTACCATACCAGTTTTTTTCAACAATTCCCTAGCAGACTTAGTTTGACATATGAAAATACCTTTATCAATATGAGTAATATGCAAAAGTAAGAAAAATTTAATTTGCCCAATTATAGACATTTCAAATTCTTTCTCTATATTCTTAGAAAATTCCATGCACAACTTATCTTCACCTCCAAAAATGATGTCATCAATAAAAAATTCAATAATCAATATATCATCATCAATGAATTTATAATATAGATTGCCGTCAGCATTACCTGTAGTGAAACCAAGCTTCAAAAGATATTTATCTAACCTTGCATACCAAGCTCTAGGCACTTGTTTCAATCCATATAAGGATTTGTTTAACCTGCAAACCATGTTTTCATCATCTGAAAGTGAAAAGCCATCAGGTTGCTCAATATAAACTTCCTCATCATGATCCCCATTCAAAAATGCACACTTAATATCCATCTGATAAGCCTTGTAGTTCTTATGTGCAGAATAGGCAAGAAATAATCTTACAGCTTCAATCCTAGCTACAGGTGCAAAATTTTCACGATAATCAATTCCTTTCTTCTGAGAATATCCTTTAAAAAACAATCTAGCTTTATTCCTTACAACTTTTCCATCTTTATTTAACTTATTCCTAAAAACCCATTTAGTTCCAATAACATTCTTATTTTTATGTCGGGGAACTAAAGGCCATGTGTTATTCTTCTCTATCTGATCTAATTCTTCTTCCATACCTTTCATCCAACATTCATCCTTACATCCTTCAATTATTGATACTGGTTCAGCTTGAGAAATTAAACATACCTCATTAGTTGCCAATCTTCTTCTTGTCATCACTCCATTATTCTTATCCCCAATGTTCTGATCTTCTGAATGATTTATCCTTACATACCTAGGAGTCTTCTGATTCTCTGTTCCTCTTCCCGGTTCTTTAGTTACTATTGAATTTTCTGTTACCGCTGGAGTAACTGGTTCAACCTTTTGTTCCAGTAAAGGTGTTACTGGTTCAGTTATGATAATTTCCACTACCGGTTGTTTCTCACAAACTCTGATTTGACTACTATTCATCTCATCCACCTTGACATTAGCGCTCTCCACAATTCTCTACAATATCTTGATTTAAAATATATTTGCCTTGCTTTTATTAGAATAACCAAGAAATATTCCTTCATCACATCTATGATCAAATTTTCTAAATTATATCATCTCTCCTAATATAACATTTACTACCAAAGATTCTGAAATACTTAATTGTAGGTGTATTGCCAAACCATAATTCATAAGGTGTCTTACCGGTTTCTCCTTTGATATGTACTTTGTTGAATGTATAGACTGCTATGTTCACTGCTTCTCTCTAGTAGATATGAGGTAGATTAGCTTCCATCATCATCGTCCTAGCAACATCCAGGATAGTTTTGTTCTTCCTTTCCACAACTCCATTTTGCTGAGGTGTTTGGGGAGCAAAAAATTGTCTACTTATGCCATGCTTCTCACAAAAGTCACCGGATGTGAATTCTCCACCATGATCTGATCTTAAAGCATTTAATCTTCAATCCTGTCTCTTTCTCAACTTTAGCCGTAAATATTTTAAACTTATCAAAAGCCTTAGATTTGTCCCTTAGAAAAGTAACCCACATCATTTTAGAATAATCATCAATGATTAACATAAAATATCTATCACCTTGAAAAATTTTAACTCTAATAGGGCCACACAAATCAATATGAATAAGATCAAGAACATCATTACTTTTGTCTTGTATACTCTTAAAAGAGGTTCTGACCTTTTTTCCCATTTGACATTCCTTACATACCAGATTATAGGGCTTCACAATCTTAGGTATATCTCTAACTGCCTTAGTTGAACTTATCTTTACCATGCAATCAAAATTCAGATGGCATAGCCTTTTATGTCATGGCCAACTCTCATCAATTTGTGCAATCAAACATATCTTCTCACTGGAATTCAAATGAAATATATTACCTTTTGTTTAAGTACTGGTTGCAATCTCCAAACCAAATCTATTAATGATTTTGCATTTTCCATCCTTGAACTGTAATTGAAATCCCTTATCCACCAATTGTCCTACACTCAAAAGGTTATGCCTTAAACCTTCAACATAATAAACATTATCATTATTGTGCTTCCATCCAATGATATAGCTCATTTTCCCTTGATCATACATGCTTTGTCATCTCCAAATCTAACTAGACTGCCATCAAATTCTTGCAAAGATAGAAACTTCCTTTTATCTCCAGTCATATGATGTGAACATCCACTGTCAATTACCCATTCATCCTTATCTTCAATTTTAGCAACAAGTGTCTTGTCTTCATGTACATTCTCTTCCAGTGCTGGAACATCTTCCTTGATACCCAGGAACACCCATTCCTTTCCATTGTCAGAACCACTAGTAGAGTCTTGTGTTGGTTCATCATCAGAATCAGTCACACCTTTCTCATCCGCTATGTAGCATGATTTATCTTTGTTTTTCATGAACTTATACTTGTTATGATATCCAAGGTTAGGCTTAAAAGGTCTTCTAGCTCTTTCTTCAAATCTTGAATTCCTTTCAGGACATCTAGATGCAAAATGACCTATCTTATTACATGCAAAACATTTAAAAGGTGCTTTTCCTTCATACTTACTTCCTACCTGTGCTTTAGGTACTCTTCTAGAAAATAGGCCTTCAAGTTGCTCAAAATTTTCATCTTCTCTCTTCATATCATCCAATTTCTTTGCATACAAAGCTTTCCAATCTTGCTTGCCGATTGATGATGTAGATGCATGAAAAGCAGGTTCAAACTTCATAGCTCCAGAGGGTCCAAAATCTTCAAGATCAAAAGCAGATAATTTCCCAACCAATGTATCTCTATTGATAGAAGTATTAGCCATTGTTCTGAATTCATTAATTGCATTAGCCTTCATCTTGTAAGCCGGTGGTAAAGTTCTCAGAACTTTAGAAACTATTTCATCTTCACTCAGAGTTCCGCCACAACATTGAATTCCCATAATAATCTCATTTACCCTTTCCATGAATGTAGTAATCCTTTCATCTTCTTCCATCTTCTTCCATCTTCAAGTTTTCATATCTCACCTAGTAACCATCAAGTTTAGCAATCTTTATAGTAGGGTCACCTTCATTAAGAGTCTCCAACTTGTCCCATATAGCCTTTGTAGAATCCCATTATTTGCTGATCAGAAAGTACACACAAGAGGGTTTCTCTTTCTCTAAAATCATTCTCAAGCTCCTTATCCAATTTTGTTGGAGGGGATTGTCAAATGTTGGATTATAAGGTGTAAGACCATTCTCTGCGATTTCCCAAATCTCCTTACCAAGACATCTCAGATGAGTCTCCATCTGAATCTTCCATACTCTGTAATTTATTCCATCAAGCCTAGGAATATCTCTTTGAAAGATAGCTGTAGATGAACTTGAACTATTAGTCACCATAGGATCTTCCTCAAGCAGTTAAGCTTCTGCAGAGAGGACCAAAGCTCTGATACTAATTGTTAGACAATTCAAATAACTGGAAGACAACTGAGAGGGGAGGGGGGTGAATCAATTGTCACCAGATTTCTGGAACCTTAAGCAATTAAAACTTTAATACCGAAACCCAAAAGATCAATACCGGAATGCATAAACCAAATACCAAAATAGTAGATATACCAATTAAGCATAAACAACAATCAGAGAATAAATACCATCCAAATGACACCAAGATTTGTACGTGGAAAACCCGGTAAAGGGAAAAACCATGATGGGAAGCCTACCCACAATCACATAATAGTTCTACAGTAAGTATGTGATTACAATTGAGGGGACTACACTTGTAGGAAGGCCAACATCCTAGAGCACATTTCTCATCACAAAAGGAGTCTCACTGACTACATAGAAATATAGACTACAATCCAGAGGAAGGAATGAACTGCAAAGATAGCATCTCCTATGCCTGAGTACAGTTCTAGTTAAGCTCAATATCGAAGGACTAAATCCTCTTACATAAACGCAACTCGATCACCAATGATCGACCAAATCCTCTGCCTGAATGATTATTACATTATTCACTCCTATTACATTCCATATCCCTTACACATTTGATCTACAATGAGATTTTACATCATATATATACTAACCATCGACTGCAAACAATAAGGTCAGCCACCAGATAATAAAATAATTCCATAATTACAAAACATGTCACCCAGAGACCAAACAAATAATATCCAACCCATAAGATATCTTGGAAACACATCAAGAAGTCCAATCCACACGTTACATTAAGCTGGTCCATAACCTAGATAAACTGGGACCTAATATAGGTCCACACACGCCAAAGCAATGATCTTAATCAACTAAGTCTCAAAAATGATCACCATTAGCATCCCAAATCTCCACTAGAAGCTGCACCAACACCACTTATGCATCACATCAAAGATCTTCAACAAAGCTCTGTTGGTGAAACCCTTGCCGGAACTACAAACCAAGCTTGCCAGCAAGCAGGGTAGCATCCGAGCACCAGATCAAAACCAATTGACTGAAAATGAATCTGAGCAGACTGCATAAGCCAATTCCATAACCTAAACATACCCGAGCATACTAGCTCATCATGATCTAATCCAACTAGAAACCAAACAACTGACATCAATGGCAAAACATCAATGCAACACATAATCAATTCCTCCAAATGGCCAATAAATATTACAAGGGAATTCACATGCATTCACGCACACTGCCTAGAGCTCACTGCACAATTACAATAGAGTGATACAACCCTCAAAGGACTCACTATCCTACAAATGATTACAAATGATAATTGATTGTTTTAAATGATGAGTAGTATCTACAAATGCAAAAATGCAGTTCCGGTTAAGCACAAAGAGTCCTCTTCCACTGTTCTGGCACACTACTCTATCCTGCTCTACTCTATCATATACCAGAGCATAAATCCAATAATAGCGCATGTTAAATTGTGTGCCAACATTCATACAATATTCACATACTCACATTGATCACCAAAATGCTCAAATAGATCAGTCTTATATATCCACAATACTTGATTTGGTCACCAACATGTCGGCTTCAAACATATTCACAAAATACGAAACGTGTAACAAGAAGTCGGCTCAATCCGATTACAAATGCTCATGTAGACCAAAACAAATTGATATTATGCTTCAAACAAATTGACACAACAACCTTGAACACGACACTAATGAAAAAAATAATCCCAAAGATTTTGCATAATACGCTACACCAAAATAACCTTGTTCTTCTTGAAATATCGGATACCGGATCATAAAACTTGCACTAGAATCAACACTGAAAGCTAGGATTACGGACAAAGCAATTCCAACCAACAAATTGACTATCTCTTCTATCGCAAACAAAAATGTGCACCCAAAATTGAGTTTTGCTCAATGTACTCACACTCTATCAAACATTGTGTTTCACCTTCCAAACTTAAGTAAAACTTTTGGTAGAATGAATTTGCATATACCGGATAACACATCAATCTAAGTTTCCATCAATGACAACCCCTAAACAATCCTCAAGCACCAATCTCTTCCGGAACAGTGTCTCTTGCCAACAAAGTGTTTATTCTTTTTGGACCATGTTATATATGAATGATATCATTGAGAAAAATGTTTGCTATGATGTTAACTGAGTTCCAACACCCATGAGCTAATATGTAAGGGTCGTTTCCTATATTGTCTATTATGTTTGAGGATTGAAATGTGTGGTTTATGCTATTTCTGTTGAATTTATTCAGGGAGTGTTTTTTTTCAGACCTTGTTATATATGAATCGTATAATTAAATAATATGTTTAATTTTAATGTGAACTAATTTCCAACACCCATGAGCTAAGGCATAGTCTCAACCCACTTTCATAGCTATACAACTAGGAATACCATGATTCATAGGATAATACTAAAACTAGACTTGACACCATTGTACTATCCTTGATAAAGTATTAATTCAATCATTAATTGTTTTGACTATTAGTAACAATTGTATTCACTTTGTTTGTGTGTCCTCAAGGTTGTAACAATGGCCAAATGACTACTATCATTGTATTTTTCTTTAGGACTACACTTTCATGACTTCAAATTGGATTGTTATCTTCATCCAACAATGTCATTTTATCAAAGAGACTTTGATTCTAAGTCTTATGACCTCTATTATAAGGTATAAATATCCCTTCAATCCAAACATGTCATGTTATGCACTCCCTTCAACCCAACGGGCTATGTTATGTTGTTGACTTTTTCCTTTCCTATGCCTCATGTTGTGTTCGTTGTTGTTTTGTTAAGCTACATCTCTACGCCTTGCCAATAAAGAAAACATCCCCAACACAATGAATTTCAACAAAAACCCTATAAATGCAATACACCCAATATCATCTGTCATACAACTCATGCACCAAAAAAATAAACAACTTTGTTCTCTCTTTTCTTTGATAGAACCTGCTTCTCCCTCCTTTTTTGTTTGCGAATGGTATCATCTAACAATATGTTTGATATGATATGAATTGATTTCCAACACCATGAGCTAATATGTAAGGTTAGTTGCCTATATTGTCTATTATGTTTGATGATTGAAATGTGTGGCTTCTACTATTTGTGTTACATTTATTTAGGGAGTGTTTTTTCAGACCAAGTTATATATGAATCATATCATCAAACAATATGTTTGATTTTAATGTGAATTGGTTCCCAACACCCATGAGCTAAGACATGGTCTTAACCCATACTGTTTATTTGGTTGGTAATGAGTTGTATGATAGATAGGTGTAGTAAACTACATGTTGTGTTGTCAATAGGAGAGCAAAGTGCATGCATGAGAGAAATGGGTTCAATAGGAGTGTTGCGAAAGTGGGTTCTATACCAAAGGCAGACAAAGAAGGGAGAAGGAGGTGTGTATCAAAGACAACAAGGATCAAAGTCATTTATTTTGTCTTTGATATGCACCTAATCTTGCCCTTAGTTTGTCATCTTGCACCATTTCATCAAATACAAACATGACGTGTTCTTCACTTGATCCCCCTTTTATATTTCCTATGGTTTTGTCCTACACCGTTTCATGATAATACGACGTGTTTGGTACTCGACCATTGTTTTAAAAAAGTCTTGTTATGAACTCCTCTTTTTTTTGACTTAATTGTTTCCTCTTTTATTTCCCACCTCTTTGTGCCCTTCCCTTTGCATTTGCCACTTATGCTTGTCATGGATTTTCATGTTATGAACTCCTCTTTTTTTTGACTTAATTGTTTCCTCTTTTATTTCCCACCTCTTTGTGCCCTTCCCTTTGCATTTGCCACTTATGCTTGTCATGGATTTTCATGGCTCTTCCTAGCCAAGTTCCTTCGTTTGATACACATGGTTTGCACTTTTGTGTCAAAGTTCTCCCACAATTCCAGTTAGTGTATGCCAACACTCTCACATGGGTTGAACTTGTTGTCCCACAATTATGGTCACCATATGCCAACTCGCTCAAGTCTGTGGGGCCGCTTTTCTGGTCAAGTAATGCCAACTCTCTTGCATCTGTGGGGATGACATGCCATGTCATTCCATGTCTTTTATGTATCCCTTTTGTGTATGAGAGTGCCATTTTTTTAGTTAGATATCCAACTCCCATTTATGCAGGGAGTTTTTTTTTTGCCGTCCAAGTTATATATGAATGGTATGATGGAATAGTATGTTTGATATGATGTGAACTGATTTTCAACACCCATGACCTAATATTTTAGGGTCGTTGCCTATATTGTTTATTATGTTTGAGGATTGAAATGTGTCATTTTTTCTATTTCTATTGCATTTATTCAGGGAGTTTTTTTTAGACCTAGTTATATATGAATCGTATCATCAAATAGTATGTTTTATTTTAATGTGAACTGATTCCCAACACCCATGAGCTAAGAAATGGTCTTAACCCAACCTATTTTTCTGGCTGGATAACTGCTGCCCTATTTTGCACGTTTGAATCCTATGAAACAAACCCTTACAATATATAAAACGCTATACAAATTATAAAAGAGGGAAAAAATTGCTAATAAACCCAATAAAATTTATAATACAACCCATGCACTACCCAAAGAAACAACTCTACTCTTTATCGTCTTTGATATGCACCTACTGCTACTTTTTTTTTTTGTTGGAGTCATCTATCCAGCCAAAAAAATGGCACTCCCATACATAAAATGCATACATAAAGGCATGCGATGACATCCCATGACCATCCCCATAGACGTCAGCAATACACAACCCAAGGTGCCAGATGTCCACTGGAAAAAGTGGAGATTGCTTGAGGCTAACAATTGATGTAGCTATGTGGAAATTTGCAATGGCCATGATGATGGTAACCACAGATGAACCAGGTGGTAGAGTTATGTTCATATTGACGGTAACTGACAACTCATTGGGCAGGAAAAGTATACTGAACACAGTTTCGAGAAGAGTGCATAACATGATGGAGTAAAATACAACTTTTCATAATTGGCATGTCATGTTGTCATTAAGGGAGCAATTTTTTCAAATTTATAGTACTTATAGGCCATATTTTTTCCAAACTCACCCATGGTTACTATCACATTGTTAGTTATGCAGATATGATAACCTTTCCTCCGTGCGGATCCATCAACTGTTTACCTTAGGTGGTATCCAATTTTTGTTAGCCTTTTCTGGTTGTCATCTGCCTACTTGCATACCTTTTTGCTGACATCCATGAGAATGCCACGACATGCCATGCCATGCCTTTTATGTATGCATTTTCTATACGAGAGTATAATTTTTTGAGCTAGATAGCCAACTCCATCATTATATGCTTCCTTATTTAGTTTGTTTGTTTATATAAATTTGTAAATATTTTGGCTGGATTTTTTTTTAAAAATAATTGTAAGCATTAGAGGGGACCATAGTAGGATGTTAAGATTGTCTTCGATCTGGTTTAGGGACTATCATATAGTTATTTCATTTTGTAATTATTATTTGATTTTATTTGTTTATGATGTGGCATACTACTTGGAAATTTAGGCAATATCTTATCAACTACATAAAACCTTGGAATGGCATGGCATCCATGCGGTCGTCAACAAAATGGAATGCACTCCTGGCATGTGATGATTGGAAAAGTCAGAAAAGTCAGAAGAATATATCCACTGGAAAAAGTGGAGACTGCTTGAGGCTAACAATTGATGTAGCCATGTGGAAATTTACAATAGCCATGATGATGGTAACTGCGGATGAACCAGGTGATAGAGTTATGTTCACATTGATGGTAATAGACAGCTTCTTGGGTAGGAATAGTATAGTCAACATGGTTTTGAGAAGAGTGCATAAAACAGTGTAGTAAAATACAAACCCAATAAAAAACCCTATGAATCCCTTTTGTGTACGAGAGTGCCATTTTTTTAGCTAGATAGCCAACTCCCATTTATGCAGGAAGTTTTTTTTTTTTTTTTGCGGCCCAAGTTATATATGAATGGTATCATGGAATAGTAAGTTTGATATGATGTGGAGTGATTTCCAACACCCATGAGCTAATATGTCAGGGTCATTTCCTATATTGTCTATTATGTTTGACGATTGAAATGTGTCAGTTTTGCTATTTCTGTTGCATTCATTCAGGGAGTGTTTTTTTAATGACCCGGTTATATATGAATTATATTATCAAATAGTATGTTGATTTTAATGTGAATTGATTCCCAACATCCATGAGCTAAGACATAGTCTTAAGCCAACCCATTTTTTGTTGGCCATTTGGAGGAATTGATTATGTGTTGCATTGATGTTTTGTCATTGATGTCAACACTAGTTATTTTGGCTGCTTTACTGGTATCCTTCTGGTCTCGGTAGGTTGTTTGGTTTCTAGTTGGATTAGAGCATAATGATCCGATATTCTCTAGTATGTTTTGGCTTATGGAATATGATTAGATGTGCTATTCATGATACTCAGATTCATGTTCAGTTAGTTGGTTTTGATTTGGTGATTGGATACTATCTTATATGTTGGTAAGCTTGGATTGTTGATCTAGTGAGGGTTTCACTGGTAGAGCTTTGTTGAAGATCTTTGATGATATGCATAAGTGGTGTTGGTGCAACTTCTAGTAGAGATTTAGGATGTTGATGGTGATCGTGTTTGAGACTTGGCTGATTGGGATCATTGCTTTAGCGTGTGTGGACCTAAATTGGGTCTGACATTATCTAGGTTATGGACCAGCTTAATGTAATGTGTTGTTTGGACTTCTTGATGTATTTTTGGGATGTCTTGTGGGTTGGATATTAATTGTTTGGTCTTAGGCTGACATGTTTTGTAATTATGTAATTTCTTTATTATTTGGTGGCTGACCTAATTGTTTCTGGTCAAAGATTTGTATATATATGATGTAAGATCTCATTGTAGATCATACGTGAGGAAAACATGGATATGTAAGGAGAAAATAATGTAATAATCATTCATGCAGAGGATTTGGTTGATCCTTGGTGATCGAGTTGGGTTTATGTAAGAGGATTTAGTCCTCTGGTATTGAGATTAACCAAAACTGTATTCAGGCATAGGAGATGTTATCATTGCAGTTCATTCTCTCCGGATTGTAGTCTGGACTTTTATGTAGTCATTGAGACTCCTTTTGTAATGAGCAGTGTGCTCTAGGTTGTTGGCCTTCCTGCAAGTGCAAACCCCTCATTTGTAATCACATACTTACTACAAAAGTATTATCTGACTGTGGGTAGGTTACCCACCATGGTTTTTCCCTTTACTGGGTTTTCCACGTACAAATCTTGGTGTCATATGGATGGTATTTATTTTCTAATTGTTTCTTGTGCTTAATTGGTATATTTGTTCTTTCAGTAATTAGTTTATGCATTTTGGTATTTATCTTTTGGTTTCTAGTATTAAAGTTTTAATTTCTTAAGATTTCGGTAATTTGGTGACAACTGATTCATCACCCCCTCTCAATTGTCTTTTTGTTATTTGAACTGTCTAAGAATTGGTATCAGAGCTCTGGTCCTCTTTGCAGAAGCCTAACTGCTTGAGGAAGATCCTATGGTGACTAACAGTTCAAGTTCATCTAGTTCATCTGCTGCTATCTTTTGGAGAGATATTCCTAGGCTTGATGGAACAAATCATAGAGTATGGAAGATTCAGATGGAGATTCATCTGAGATGTCTCGGTAAAGAAATTTGGGAAATCATAGAGAATAGTGTAACCCTTTTAATCTAACATCTGGCAATCCTCCTCCAGAAAACTTGGATAAGAAGCTTGATAATGATTATAGAGCAAGAGAAGCCCTCTTGTGTGCACTTTCTAATCAGCAAATAATGAGATTAACTGACAAATCATCTGCAAAGGCTATATGGGACAATTTGGGGAATCTTAATGAAGGTGACCCTACTTTTAAGATTGCTAAACTTGATGGTTACTATGTGAGATATGAAAACTTGAAGATGGAAGAAGATGAAATGATTACTACATTCATGGAAAGGGTAAATGAAATTGTTATGGGTATTCAATGTTGGGGTGGAACTCTGATTGAAGATGAAATAGTTTCTAAAGTTTTGAGAGGTTTAGCACCAGCTTACAAGATGAAGGCTACTGCAATTAATGAGTTGAGAACTATGGATAATACCTCTGTCAATATAGATACCTTGGTTGGGAAATTATCTGATTTTGAGCTTGAAAAATTTGGACCTTCTGGAGTTGTGAAGTCTGAACCTGATTTTCATGCATTTACATCATCAACCAGAAAGCAAGATTGGAAAGCGTTGTATGCAAAGGAATTGGATGATATAATGAAAGAAGATGAAGAATTTGAGCAATTTGAAGCCCTATTTACTAGAAGAGTACGTAAAGGACCGGTAGGAAGTAAGTATGAAGGAAAAGCACCTTTTAAATGTTTTGCATGTAATAAGATAGGCCATTTTGCATCTAGATGTCCTGAAAGGAATTCAAGATTTGAAGAAAGAGATAGAAGATCTTTTAATCCTAACCCTGGATATTAGAAAAAGTATAAGTACAAAAAAAATAGAGATAAATCATGATACATTGCGGATGAGGAAGGTGTGACTGATTCTTATGATGAACCGACACAAGACTTTGCTAGTGGTTTTGATAATGGAAAGGAATGGGTGTTCATGGGTATCAAGGAAGATGTTTCGGCATTGGAAGAGAATGTACCTGAAGAGAAGGCACTTGTTGCTAAAATTGAAGATAAGGATGAATGGGTATTTGACAGTGGATGTTCACATCATATGACTAGAGATAAAAGGAAGTTTCTATCTTTGCAAGAATTTGATGGTAAGCACAATATTGATAATGTTTATTATGTTGAAAGTTTAAGGAATAATCTTTTGAGTGTAGGATAATTGGTGGATAAGGTATTTCAATTACAATTCAAGGATGGAAAATGCAAAATCATTAATAGATCTAGATTGGAGATTGCAACTGGTACTCAGACAAAAGTTAATATATTTCATTTGAATTATGGTGAGAAGACATGTTTGATTGCACAAATTGATGAGAGTTGGCTATGGCATAAAAGGCTATGTCATGTGAATTTTGATTGCATGGTAAAGATCAGTTCAACTAAGGTAGTTAGAGATATACCTAAGATTGTGAAGCCCTATAATCTGGTATGTAAAGAATGTCAAATGGTAAAATAGGTCAAAACCTCTTTTAAAAGTATGCAAGAAAAATCTAATGATGTTGTTGATCTTATTCATATTGATTTGTGTGGCCCTGCTAGAATTAAAAGTTTTCAAGGTGATAGATATTTTATGCTAATCATTGATGATTATTCTAAAATGATGTGGGTTACTTTTCTAAGGGAGAAATATGAGGCTTTTGAAAAGTTTAAAATCTTTAAAGCTAAAGTTGAAACTGAGACATGATTGAAGATTAAGTGTTTAAGGTCAGATCATGGTGGAGAATTCAAATCCGGTGAGTTTAATAACTTTGTGAGAAGCATGGCATAAGTAGACAATTTTTTGCTCCCCAAACACCTCAGCAAAATGGAGTTGTGGAAAGGAAGAACAAAACTATCTTGGATGTTGCTAGGACGATGATGATGGAAGCTAATCTACCTCATATCTACTAGAGAGAAGCAGTGAACATAGCAGTCTATACATTCAACAAAGTACATATCAAAGGAGAAACCGGTAAGACACCTTATGAATTATGGTTTGGCAATACACCTATAGTTAAGTATTTCAGAATCTTTTGTAGTAAATGTTATATCAGGAGAGATGATTTCATTAGAAAATTCGATCCTAGATGTGATGAAGGAATATTTCTTGGTTATTCTAATGAAAGCAAAGCATATATATGTTATAACAACAGATTGCAGAGAATTATGGAGAGCGCTAATGACAAGGTGGATGAGTTGAATATAAGTCAAATCAGAGTTTATGAGCAAGAACTAGTAGTGGAAATGATCATAACTGAACCGGTAACACCTTTATTGGAACAAAATGTTGAACTGGTTACGCCGGAGTATCATAAAATTCAACAGTAACTCAAGAATGGGAAAGAGGAACAGAGAATCAGAGGACTCCTAGGTATGTGAGATTGAATTATTTAAAAGATCAGATCATTCAGGATAAAAACAATGGAGTGATGACAAGAAAGAGATTTGAAACTAATGAGGTATGTTTAACTTATGAAGTTGAACTGGTATCACTAATTGAAGCATGTAAAGATGAATGTTGGATGAAAGCTATGGAAGAAGAATTAGATTTAGATAGTGATGCCCTCCTAAATGGCACAATGTTAGTTTATGATCAAACAACACAAAACACACAAGATGTTAGAGTTAATCAATCAAAAACTAAAACATGAAGGCATTCCAAAAGAGATACTAAAAGAGACATGCTAAATATATCTAATAAATAGAACAAATGATCATGAGACATCTCCAACTGCCTCTTAGCATGGCCTTAGCTTCTTCTCCCTTGTTCCTCTCCTCTCCAAGTTCCAAAATAGTGTAGCTCTCAGCAGCTTTTTTGCACTATGGATGCTTATGGAGGATTGAGATTTATAGAATAGCTTTAAACATGAAATGAAAAACTATTTTTATGCTAAAATGATGTGTTTTAACCAAAAAGACAATATTTAGTTATGCTATGCTAAATGCTC